>NW_003298940.1:15636-91692 GCF_000151645.1 Tuber melanosporum
GTTGGAGGTGAGAAGGATGAGATGGAGGGGAGCAGGCGTTAGCCCTGCTGTCATGCTATCACAGAGTACTACAGAGTACTCCGGGGGGATGTTGGGGATGAAGAGCGCGGGGGTGCATCGTCGTATCTTACCTGCAACCCACGACGTACACCCCCCCATCGTTTAGCCAGCCGGCGCCGGTGCGCTTCTTAACAGAGGTTTGGTGAAAAGGATAACGGCTTGGGTGTGTGAAGAGTGCCGGCGGCCAAAGTACCTTCTCGCGGGTAGGCATTAGCTATATACAAGCGACCTCACCCGCCCCACATTCCATGTCCCTTACATAGGCTTCACCATCTTCTCCATTCTTTCTCTCGATTTCCTTTCCCCACCCCTACCCCCCGTACATCCTCCTGCTCAATTAAATGCTCTTTCTTGGTCTTGTCTGAGGTCCTGGATGTGTAGCCGCAAAAGGGGTGTGCCTAGTAAGTCCCACGAACTCTACAAACCTCCATATCTTCAACCCCCAGAGAGATATCATACCCCCCACCCGCCCTGCTTCTGGGCCATCGCTAACGCCTAAGTATAGAAAAAAATATATCCATTTGCGCTCTCCATCGTCTCCCTTCAAACATCTTTGCAGTTGGTGATCTAAAAAGCGATCGTTACTTTAAGCAATCTGCAAAAGGAGATTTTGAACTAGATAGAAAGGGAAAACCCGAAACAAATCTGAAGAGTGGATACAATTAGTCAGCACCCTCCTCACATCTATCTATTGAATGGCCGCGTTGCCCTGTGCGATTGCTGCGCACCATAATGTCTTTGAAAGTAACGTTGTTGACGATGAATAAGTTTACGAAAACAGCATTCCATCCTTCTGTTTTAACATTCCGACTACTTCTCGCTAGACTTTCTTTCCTCTTGCGCAAGCCTTTCCGCAATAGGAAATCTCGGCCGATTGGTATAATACCGCCTGCCGAGTCATGGGGAACCGAAAACATCCTCAGCCTTTCACTTTCCTCTTCTCTTTACTGTGCGATACGCTAGTATATGCTTCTCCAACGGGAGACTTTCCTTCAGTTACCGTACCAGCCTTACCAGCACACGAAGGAAGGTCTTTATTCAAGGGTGATCCTATACCAACTATTGACTGGATGAGCCCGGATACTATTAATTTCACCTGGGGGCTGACGGGTGTGGATAATTTTGAGAATCTCATGTTCTCGTAAGTCACGAAAAGTGTATTTCTTTGGGAAAATAAATATCAAAAGACACCTCAGTCTTTCCTTTGTTGAATATACAAGGAGATTTACCTCTAATGAGAATTGGCTCTTAGGACCTATCTTTTCGCAACTCTAGGGTCAGTGGTTGCGTTACTATTCATCTTCAGGACATCTGTTTATCACATCAATAGCCAACGCTTAGCAATAACCGTTGCGTCTTCATATACGACTACAGCATCACATTTTTATTCCCTCCCATCAGGGAGATGGTTCTCGCTACTTAGACGCCATCTAATCCTGGCGCCCTTGTACAAGTTGCGTCACAACAGCCCATTCATTGTGAGCTTTCCCGCACCATCTATCAGAATTCACCTCGGGGCTCTGCCATCCCGTCTGAACTTTATTATAATATTTTTATATTTTCTGTCAAACGTTCTATACTGCACCCTCTATCTTCCCTGGGACGGCTCGATAGGCCCAGATGGAAGATTTAGAGAACCGACAAAGGCTGCACTCGTGGCTGAGTTTAGAGGAAGGACAGGTGTTATGGCTGTTGTCAATATGATTCCGTTGTTTGTTTGCATGGCGAGAAACAATTTCGTTGGGCATGCAGTTGAGGTGGGATTTGATATTTGGAACCTGTTTCACCGCTGGATTGGCAGGGTTGTGGTGTTGGAGTCGGTAGCACACATGCTTGCATGGACAGTCAACAAGGTTGATCAGGCAGGATGGGAAGGCCTAAATGAAGCTTTAAGGATCAGTCATTTTTACCAAGTTGGTTTGATGGTACGTTTTTTTTACATAACATTTATTCCCTACCGAGAGCAAGGTCTAATCATATACAGGCCGAAATTGCTCTCATCTTAATCGCCTTTTTGTCTACTTCGCCACTACGACACGCAAACTATGAGTTCTTCTTGTCGATGCATCAGCTGCTCGTTGCATTTTTTGTAGCCGGCGTTTGGTGGCATCTTTATATCGACATGTTACCTCAAATGGTTTACTGCAACGTCGCTATTGCGATATGGGTTGCTGATCGTGTTTTTAGGATCTTGCGCATCTTGAGGAACAATATCAGGTGGAGAAGGAAGGGGCTACTTTCCAACGTAGCTGAAGTTGCCCCGCTGAAAGGTGGGGATGCTGTTAGGTTTAGTGTTGAACTTTCTACCCCATTCAAGTACAGGCCTGGAACTCACGTAGGTTTGCATGAACGCTCTTTCTTATGATTGAGAATAAAATTGACAATTATTTTTATAGGCATATCTTTATGTACCACGAATCGGCTGGTGGCAATCTCACCCGTTCTCAATCGCTTGGACATCCGCAGAGGAATCCAAGCAGGCGGTTGGAGCGACACAGATGCCCGACAAGTGGGAGACTCAAAACCCAACACCCACCACAGCTACCCCCCAAGCTGTCTCCCGTTCGCAATGCCAATCCATTGTCAACGGAGACCAGAATGCCCAAAAAGATCTATACGATCCAAGCAAGTACCATTCAGGAGCAAACCCAGCACAAGTATCCGCGAGAGCCGTCTCACGCGATAGAACTTGTGTGCGACAAGAGACATATTGTAACCTTGAGAATAATTTACAAGAAAATTGTCCGCGTAGGTCAATCCCCGCAAACACACGAGACTTTGTGGTACGGAATTCACCTACGCTTCCTGTGAGGCATCATGAGCCCCAGAAAACCACCACCCCGAAAAAGACTACGATGCACTTCATCATATCGAAACACGATGGTTTCACAAGAGCACTATATGATGCTGCGCAGTCTGCCGCCGCAACTGCTGACCCGGAAAAGCTGGAAAACGGGTGCGTCTTGAAGGTTCTAGGCTTGGTCGAGGGACCCTATGGCGGACATCACTCGCTCGATTCCTTCGGGACAGTGGTCCTGGTTGCTGGGGGTGTTGGTATCACCCATTGCCTGGGTTATGTTAGACATCTCTTGCACGGATACAACGAAGGAACCGTGGCTACCCAGAGGGTTAAATTGGTTTGGGTCATCAGAAAAAGTGAGCATATCCACTGGGTCTCGGATTGGCTTGAAGAGATTCTGCGGATGCCACTCTGTCGCCGGGTACTCGAGGTTGACATCTATATCACCCGACCTAGCACCACAATTAGCGGGGATGAGTGGGCTGGCCACGGCGGCCTTGTTAATGTTCACGTCGGAAGGCCGGAATTCGAAATTGTTCTCGAGAAGGTCGTGAGACGAAGGATTGGTGCCATGGCGGTAACTGTCTGCGGTGGTGGCGCTGTGAGTGACTCGGTCAGGGCTGCCACACTCAAGTTCGTTGACCAAGCTACTATCGACTTCTCCGAAGAGAGTTTCACTTGGTGAAGGTAAATTGTGACCCACAGCCTTCTCCCAACGCAGCCAGATCTTAATGCTATATCCAGAACCTCACTTCTCCCCACGGGAATATTTTTTATATTTCCTACATCTCTAGACGACTGAGAGAAATTAACGGCCTCTTTGTCCTGTTTTCTTTTCTATTTTGTTGGAGTTTCCTACTTACCTCAGCATACATAGGCATTTTCGGCGTTGGCTTTTTGTATTTTTATTTTTTTTCTTTACTTTGTCTGTGAGCGCGAATGGGGAAACTAGCGGACGGCTTGATCATGCTTTTTTTTCCCGTTTTTTTCTTCTTTTTCTCTCCTTATCCTCTTCCTCTAGTCTCGCCTAAATATCACCCCTTTCTAATTACCCCCCCACGGCAGTTGTAAATATTTTCGAGTCTCAATCCTGTAGTTAGATAGAAGTCGTTGATCACAAGTCTATACAATTGTGTATTTGTATGCGTCCCGCTTGGTATATATACAAGCGTCTTTCAAAGTATGATAAAATGCTGATTCGTATAGAGTTGCTGAACAGGTGGTGCACTAGATGGAAATGAGCGAGTGGATTATGTCCCATAACGAGTGAATATATCATACCAAGGCAGGGGGGGATTGAACCCTCCTCATGGCACCGGTATGATACTACCATACTCGTATAATATCGACTTGACCAATGGAATCAAGATATGATATCATACACGAGAACTTTCTCCCTGCCCACTTTGTATCATACCTATCATGTAGAATCCCCCCCCCCCCCCCCATGAATCTAGGAGCGGGGGCGATGATCATCGAACTCGTCAGATTGTTATTTTCACTCTTCTCTATAAATGGTTCCCCCCTCATCTAGATTTTTTTTTTTTTTTTTCTTCCTCCATTTGCTACGTATCTGCATGCGGGACAAAAGTAGTGCTACCGCGTGTGTGTGTGTGTTCGTGCGCGATATAATTTCGATTTGAAAAGTCTTTCCATCATAACTTTATTACAGTGCAGTGTTATAAAATTCGAAGGGGGAAAGAAGAGAAAAAAAACTGGGCGGGGTGGTGGTGGGTGAGTTGCCCAAGTATGATACGGTATGCGGAGTATTATACAAACGGTATCGAGCCGTGACATTTACTAAGGGGTTTATCGGCAACTACCCAGGGGTGAGGTTTACGTCTGGATGGTATCATATGATAATATTATGATACTTGGCGGATGTCTGTACTCGAGTATGTTGCAGGGGAAAAGGGAAAAAAAAAAAAAAGTCGAATGGTTTATATAGCGAGTGATATGTCATGAGGCTTCAGACCAGGGGTTATCACCAGCGGAGGGTTGTCAAATTTAGAGTATATCGTAGTATATCAAGCACTGTGAGACAGGTTTCTACTCTCGCTCAAGCAGGAGTTAGGCCATGCCATGAGAGTTGGTATGACATTTCCAAGGCGAAGCAATTAGTGCTCCCCAGCCTCTAGGCTTTATGATACAATAAAATCATCGCATAATCAATCCATTCGACACCACCCAGCGGTGTACTTCCATTAAGCACTCTAAATATAGTAAACCGTTTACCAGGTGCTCGTGCGGAATAAAATTTGCCCTCCTTCTCTCCATCCAAAAGTGTACAGGCTACCCGCTATTACCAAGGGGTGCGAGAAACTCCATTTTGACTCCAATCCTCGACAAAGAGACCACCATATATCAATCCCTCGTTGATGTCCGATGGCTGATATCCTTCATGGGAAAGATCAGTAGCCGGTGGAGTCGGCAATTTCAAGATTCCAATGTGCGCTGCAATCATTAGTCTCGACATCCAATTGTTGAATACGTTAGGCTAGAGCCTCACCTTGGCCCTTGCCGGTGGCGTTATTCGCTCTGGTCTTTACAACCTCACTCAGGAGGCCGTAGCCGGTTGAGTGCCATACCGAAATAGTACTAATTGAGCGTTAGCCAGCCCAATCGCGGAGCCCGTGCCACAGGAACACCCACTTATCAACCCAATTTGTCTGAACGGCAAAGTTGTGCCAGCACCCGGTGTCAAACGGCACAGAGAAGAGTACTTCCTCGGCTTTCCCACCAGCGGTGGAACCCCCGAGACGGAGCGTCCTCGCGTCCTTCGCTGGGACCTCGGAGGAACCGAATGGTGTTCCGGTCTTTAATGTCCAGACGTGGCTGCTGAAGTCGTTTGTTTCGATAAATACTATCTACGGGGTGGCTTAATAATTGGATTTGGAATTAGAGGTGGATAACGGGGAGGGAGATAAGTTACCTCGTATTGGTGGGAGTAGTTCAATGGACGGTGGACGTCCTCTTTCACGGAGAAGTGGAGCGTGGTGGTCCCCTGGACCGTAGCATCCGTGCCGTTATTGGTGCTGGGTAGGAGTTCAGAGCGACGGAAGCCTTTTTGCGCGTTACCGCCTGGTGTAAAGATTGATTTATCACTGTGATCATAATTATAAGTGTTCTGCTCGTGAAATAGTTTAATTCGAAGGAAGTAATACTTAATCGTAACCTCGATGGGCTTCCTGTAATCGGGGTACCCCAAATCGAACTACCAGCCACCTATCCATCAGTCACCAATACCACCGCCACCAATTAGACAGAAGAGTTATATAATACCAAAGAAGGCCCCGTAACACTCATGCTCGGGAAAAGCAACTGCTCAGACCACTTCTGCCCAGCACCGAGAACAAACTCGGCATTATACGGACTAGTAGTGGGTTTATCCAGATCGGCCGCTGAAAAATTCATCTTCAACCTGCCTTCCCAAATAACCTTCGGTGCCGCGAGCGCCGCCGTGGCGAAACTGGATAAGAAAAAGATTGCCGGAATCATATTTTTTCTGTTATTACAATTATTTTGTTGAAGGAAGGAGAAACGAATGGAGTTGGTAAGAGAAAGACTTAAGGTCGGCTAAGGAAAGGAAGGAATAGGTGTAGAAATCTGTGTTGAAATCTTAGCATTCTTATATATTCCGACTACAAGCGAGTAGATCTTTCAAATTGCTATTCGGATTGAACCCCGCGTTCCCCACGACAGGCTATCTTTTTTAAGATCCCCTGGCGGCTGTACTGTAATTTAGGAATTGTGAAGTGGAGGAGTTAGCAGCCGCCGGAAATGACGGACAAAGATGTTTCCGGCTCAGCGTGAGGAAACAGATTTATCTAGCTGCTCGGGAACCCAATGCGGGTATGATACCAAGCGTGGGCCTAATTGTGTTAAAATTAATAAAGGTGAATGAGTGAGACCCTGTGAAATTGGTATCATGGTAGGAAAAAGCAGATCCCTAACCCTAGGACGGTAGCACAAAGTCGTCCAGCAGCAGTCCCCAACTGTAGCACCAGTGCAGCTCCAGATTACAAGTACCTGTACTCGTATCATACAAGTAGAATATTGATAGCGAAGTTTCTCCGCAGTAGCATGGGGTGCGACCCTATCCGGACCTTCTCTTTTACGCATAGGAAGGCCACGCGCTACCGTGGTCTCGGAATTCCGGTTGGTAGGACGAGTGCAGTATGCACAGAGGCATTCACCCCCCGGGCTGAGAACCATTTATACGGTTTTTTCGAGTTGAAGGCTTGGGTGTGTATAGCTCCCCTTTTGCAAAAAATTCCGCAGATCCACCGGGAATTTGACACTCGAAAAACGCTTTTTCGACCCTGGGGTTGAATGCCTCTAATGCGTAGATGAGATTAGACTACAACACTTACCACCAGATCACGTTTGGGAACGCAGAGTTTCATTGCATACTATGAGAACACAGTTACTTGTATATCCACCGTGTCCTAACAGCTTAGCGCGCTCTTGAATCCCAAGGGGATAGTCGAGAACTTGTGCCCAGCAGTTTCGGTGCAACCTTCCAAGCCAGACCGGAAAAATCACCGTACGATGATGGGGTTGCTGTCTCAGCACCCTGCTGATACAGTAGTATCGGCAATTCAGCCGGACCTTGCGCCCGTGGCGCACCATGGACCACAAAAAAGGGGGGGACATGCTATGAGATAAAGGTAGGTCCCGATACATCACCGGCACTGTACTCGTACTAGTACTCGAGTATTGTACCCAAACAGAAGCAAACCGTGATACCCACA
Organism: Tuber melanosporum; assembly: GCF_000151645.1. NCBI lineage: Eukaryota > Fungi > Ascomycota > Pezizomycetes > Pezizales > Tuberaceae > Tuber > Tuber melanosporum. The sequence goes on from NW_003298940.1 coordinate 23,251, forward strand.
ACCACAGCGGCCCACGCCGACACGCTACCTCCGACTACAGAACTAGGACTTCAGAAAGAGGACCTAGTACTGTACGTGTGCTCAGTATCCATGGTTCCCGGAGCGAGTGGGCAGAAGGAGGAAAGTTTCCAGCGAAAACCTGAAGGAATGAGGGTAGTCAGCCAAGCAATCGGTGGACTATCCATCGTTTGCCAAGAGGATTTAATCAACGAGAAGACTTGTACTACCTGAGGATGTGGAAGAGCAAGAGCAGCCAGGTTGTTTCTGATATACAGCTAGACGACGGATGGGTATTCCTCTCTCATCTGTTGATCTAGAGCATCCCAGAATAATCGAAGGGGGGAGGGAGGGGGAAATAGGGGTGAGCGAGCAAAGATGACAGAACGGAGTAGGCAAGAATAATAAGCTCGCATCCCTCAGGTGATAAACGCCACACCCGACCCATGACACTTCCACCCACACCACCGATACCACGCCACACATGAGCACGCTTAACAAACCTTATTTCCACTGCGAACGGCAAAACGCCACCCACGATCTTGAACACCAGCCTCACAAGTCACCACCACCACCTATGATGCAAGTCCAGATGTCCATCTAGCTTAAGCTATGATACTCCAATCTGGAAGGCATGCCACGCCATGCAACTTCCTCTGCATTTAAATGTCCATCCCCAAACCACCAGCCACCAGACATCACGACACCACTTACCAACCAATCCATCCATCCAGCACTTGGTGCATCCAATCATAACCTGCGCCTCCCTCTAGCAACCTCATGAATTACAACGCAGCACCTCACCTCCCTCGCCGAACCCCACTATCACATCACATAAATCGCAACAACTCAGTAAACACCCCCCCTGCCCATAAGCTAACCACCACCATCTCCTCCTCCTCCTCCTCCACCGTTAACCAACGAAGTGACCAATAACCATACCCCCTCACTCCTCACGACGATACTCTCCTGGCGATGCGCAGCAAAACCTTGTATAGAAAGAACCGCCCCAACAAAACCATCCCAGTCCAGCCCAGTCGTAGCGATAGTCATATTGGCAACACAGCATCCCAACACCCCATGCCGCCGGTGCCGGCGCCCCTCCCCCTATCACCACTTCCCGCCGCGAAAATGCGACCAACCAATACCAAGCTCTTCTCTTCCCCCTCCTTCCCGGCGAGCGCCAAAAAGAAAAACTCAAAGATGCGCGCAATAAGGCACACACTGCGAAAGTTGAAAGTCCTCCTGCACCTGCGCCACGGGAAGAAGACAGCAATTCCTAGAATTGTGCTGACGCCACCGAGCGAGAGCGAGAGTGATAGGGAGGAGGATGATGGGGAGGGATCGGTGGGGAGGTATGTGGTGTCTGATGAGAGGATGGTTAGTCGTTTGGATTTGAGGCTTGGTCAGGGGAGCGGTGATTGATTGTGTGGTTTTGTTGTCTATTGGCAAAGTGGCTGGAGGGACTGGTGGAAAAGAAGTTACCGTACCGTTGCTACCATAGTCCGGAGAGGTGGGAGGAGGCTCTGACTTTGGGCGTTTTCTCTTTTTTTTTTTTGTTTCATCCCGTTTCATTCCGTGTCGGTTGGTTGGTTGGTCGGTGTTTGGGGCCCGGGGCGTCGGTTGCATCTATTTTTCTACCTATCATACCTATTAATTTGTCATGCTACCCATTTTCTTTTGTATCATACCATCTAGGGCGTCTTAAGACCCGCCATAGTACCGTGCCCATCATACATCTCCATCTCCATCTAATAATATACTGTCGACCCATCCCCTCGAACACTGGTCCGTAATTAGCGAGAGGGGAGACAAAGCGAGCTGGGAGGATTCACAAAGTCCGAATAAAGATGGGAGGGAGGACGGTGATCGGTTCGGAGAGGGGAACACCGCTACTATGCAAGTATTATACAGTGGATGCCAGGATCTACTCGTATGCTATTACGCGGTACTAATACTAGTACAATACAGAAGAAAAAAACAGGCATCACAACCAGAGGCATCATACATTAAATAGCCTCCACACTACCCTTACTCATACGACCACACAATTACTGCGTATACACACGTATCGTACGGTGATCCCATTATCATAAACAGCACCTCCACAACCCCAACCCGGAAAGCCAATGCAAAACCCACATTGCCCAGTCAAGCACCATCCATCAACCCAGCGAGCGACAACCAGGAGCGCCCCAACCGAGTGATCCCCCATGATACATTCCCGTCCCCCCGCCTTCCGGCAGCGCAAATGCTGCACAGCCCCGGGCTGGACGAGCGCGCACATGATATGATACAGTACTCGTATCATACTCCTACAGTATCGTCCACACTTTCACGGTTATGATAGTCGGTCAGCATCTGGAAAAGGTGGGCAAAATCGCTCTTGTATGATATTATATAATAATTATTATTATAATAATATTATGATAACCCTATCATATAAACTCTGCGGGGAGGTGAAGAAGAAAAGAAAAGAAAATTTTTAATTTTAATTTTTTTTTCCCTAGTGGGGATGGATGTGCTGCTCGTGAGTAGGTTGGCCATTCATTTGGCTTGTGCTGGATGGGACTATATGCGCGCATTGCCTTGGTTTTCTTTGGGGGGATAGATAAGTTGTAGGCTGCGCGCCTCACTCACCCTCCCATTGCGCTATACTTTTACGATACTTACTCGTACGCCCCCGGTCGTATTCTCGATCCCATCGGCCATCACAGGTCATCCATCATACGATGATTCTACCGCACCGCCGGAAACTTGCGATATCCGGAGAGAAAGAAAAGAAGAAAAAAAAAAGGGTAGACTTTTATGATTATCCGTCTAGCAATAGTGGTAATAATAACACCGGGAAAAAAGAGGAGAAAAAAAGAAAGAAAGAAGAAAAAAAAGAAGAAGAAAAAAGAGACGTGAAGACGTCGCATGAGGCGTTTACCATCCATCCAGTGAGCAGCAAGCGAGTATATAAGCCGTATCATACTTGAAAACAGAAAACTCCGATCCGAAATAAAAGTAAATAAAAAGGAAACAACAGATAAAAAAATGAATAATGACACCAATAACCCAAATTCCCGATAATAAACAATGATTACTTATGGCGATGATGGGTTTTTAAACAAAAATAAAAAAGCAAAAAGGACGGAGAAAAAAAAAAAAAAAAAGATTGAAAAAAATTGAACGCCATTCCCCGATGATGATGCTTTACGCGCGAAAATTTTTGATTTCTTCAGACCTTGACTTTAACTCTATGCATAGAGTGTAGAGGCCGTCTGGTATCGTTAGGAAGACTTCACAGGCAGTAGAGGAGAAGGAGGATTAGAGTTTCGGGATACTAACGGGGAATTTCGGTATCGGTGCTGCGGGGAAGGCAAAGGTGGAGATAGTGGACCCCGTTCGGTGTTTCCGCTGATCTTGTCGATCTCCACCTTCATTTCTACCATTCGGCCTCGCATGCGTTCCCGGAGCTCGTTGATGCGCTTGCAGCCCTCTCGCAGCGCCTGCAGTTCCTCCTGAGTGGGCCCGATAACCACCGGTTCTGGTGGTGGGGTCGGGGGGCAGATTCTTCGGAAGGAATGTTGTTGCTGTTGTTGCTGTTGCTGTTGCTGTTGCTGTTGCTGTTGCTGTTGCTGTTGCTGTTGCTGTTGCTGTTGCTGTTGCTGTTGCTGTTGCTGTTGCTGTTGTTGCCGCTGCTTGAAAACCGGGGATAGAGGTGTCGCGGGAGCAGCAACGGGTTCTTGAGAGCAGACCACCATTACCCCGCTGAAGGTGAGGGGCTTCTTTGGCTGATCCTCAGAGGTTCTGATCCCCGAGAGCAGTCCTCTGGACCGGCCTTCCCACCCCCGTTCCAATTCGTCCACGCTCCTCAACTCGATCCATTCGTGAACCCGCCTAATGGGGTTCAACCTGGCAAGCCACCTCCCAGCCAACAACCCCCAAGCGCCGATTCCGAAAGCAAGAAAGCCACCCATTATCATAAGCCCCCACAACGGTAGCATAAACAGGGAAGCGAGAACCCTAAGAGCAATCGACTCTCCCGGCCTGTACGCAGGGAGGTTCTGGTATCCGATGAAGTAGATGAAGAACACAAACGCGTGGGCGGGCCCGAGGATGTGCGCGGTTATAGAGACGAAGGGGGTGAAAAGGTATCTGTAGATTTGCCCGATGATTGCTTCACGACGAAGGTGTGGGAGGTGCGGGAGGGATATAGAGAGGGAGAGGAGGAGGAGGCCGTTTAGTAGAAACAGCTGGAGGGCGAAGAACGCTATGGTTAAGAGGGCGTTGCAAAAATAGCTCAATGGCTGATGGTTGGGATCGATCTCGTTGGCCGATACCAGGGCCGGATGGAACAATGATTCGTCGGGTGGTGAAAAATGGCTTTGGCACCAATGCTGTGAGCCCGTCCGTCAGTCGGGGCATTTCAGCGATAGTACGTACTGTACTCGGGCTGAGTGATGCGAACACCCATCCAGAATGGGGGCGCGGAAAATAGGAATGTGGACGAACGGCAAGTGTGGGTTGATACACATGTACGTCCTCGACAGGCCAGAATTTAAAAGGTGACAACAACCGCAGACGGGGCCGGCCATGATAGGACAAGCCTCATCCGGGGGTTGCCCGTCGCGCATATCCCATACAAAGTTTCCCCAGGAAATGCGAAAAATAGAAAGAGAAGAGAAGAAAAAGAAAAAGAAAAGGTACGTACAAGTACATCTCCCGCAGCGCTTGTAGCGCCGGCGTAATAGTCGATCAACATCGCTGACATGGTTTCCCAGACGTTTCTTGTCCGCAAAACTTGTGCTCCAGTTTCGACAGCTTTGACGTCAATTTTGACACCCTCCGATGCCTGTATGCCGGCGTCGAATTGAAATACTAAATCGCACAAAGAAACCAGCATGAGCGCCACTTCCAATCCAACCGCGGTCAAAGATAAGTAGATCAAAAGGGACCCAGAGTGCTCAACTTTCCGAAAAGAGGGTAGGAGGGGGTGAGGGTAAGGTAGATTTGAGCGAAAAAAAAATGCCTCCAACTTTAGGAAAAAGTGTTGTAATCCGAATCATCACAGAGAACAGGTACTGCACAGTACAAATACAGGTATTGACTTCTGCGCAATCTTTTTGCCCCCCGTCCAACCCGTTCTACTCACACAAGGCGAGTACCGGTACTCCACGGTACTTGATGGCCGCACCGAAATCAAAAGGTTTCGTTCGCTGGTTTTCCCGTTCAACCACGACAAGCGGGACACGTGGCTGGTGGTTGGCTAGTTGTTCCGAAACTGCAGGAAATGTATGGTTGGCCGGACAGCCGGGCGACTGCGATCGAGAAAGTTATTGGGTCTGGGCGATTGAGCGACAATCGAAGGGTTGTTTTGGTATCGACAGCCTAACCCAACTGCGTCCTATCGACTGAGAGGTGGGAGGAAAGGAAAAAGGAAGGGGGAGGCAAAATGTTTGGTGGTCGTGGTGTGATGGTCGAATATTATCCATATGATACATAGTTTTCTTGTCAAGGGTTTTTGTTTACCGATGGGGGGGGAGGCTCTTTGTTTCCGGGGGGAGTTGGCTGGTTTTTGGGTTATATAGATCGGGTTTTTGTGGAACTCAAGATTGGGGTGCCTATTTAGGACCGAAGGGTGAGATTGCCCTTGCTTGTGTTCAAGACACGAGCGCAAGATTAGGTTGACTACGCTTCCTAAAGGGATTAATGTGACACAGCAGGATGCCATCCAAACATCTTCCCCTTAAACAACTTACAAGTATGATACTGTACAGTACCGTACCAAAGAGGTATCATATCATAACAATCCAGACTCAATTAATTGGCTCCCGACTCTCAACACTAGACAGCGAACCCTAACCCTGAAATTATCCTGCTGTACGATATCTTAGGAGCTCCTTGCCCTTGCGCTCGGGCAAGATGCAATGCGCAACCACAAAGCCAGCTGAGAACTCTCCAAACAGCGCGGATCCTACGCTGCTGACCCCAAGCGAGTGTGGCCCTGGCTCGCCTCCACCACAGGAATCACCAAACTCGCATCAAAGCAGCACATACAACATGTGCCACAGGCAGCCTCGAGGCAAACTCCTACCCTCAAGTTCTCCCGAAGTGGGCCGAGAATTAGAGGAGCGATCTGTAAGTAGCAGTATTGCTAGGGTTGGCCTTGCAGTTGGCAGCGACGGAGAAGTGAAGAAGGTGACAACCAATCATATGAAGTCACTCGATGCGGGAGCAGCTTGGGGCTCCGGGGGGTGGAAATCATGTACTCTAGCGAGATAAGGATGTAGGGTTGGGATGATGGAGGTGTGTTGCAGGCCCGAAGAGAGGGGCCTCTTTTGGGGAGGGAGGGAGGGGGTATCCTATGCCTAGCGATGGCCGTGAGAAGGGTAGTGGGTACTGTAGGCCCAGATGGATTGGTGTGATTGCTAGGAGTTGGCGAGCGACACGAAACCAAGAGTTTAGATATTCGTCGGGGAGCCACACCTCGGTGTCTGGGCAGCATTCAAGGCGGTATCATATCTAACTTCACCACCTCCTCAAAGGCTAACTTACGAGAACCTGGGTTGAGTGGATATATAATGGCTGAAGTTGCTAACCCGTGATTAACTGGTCCACAACCTCAGTTGCCATGTCCCTGTCTCTCCGCCTGAGGTTGCCATACCAAGTAGCGTTAACTCAATAAGCCAATGATTTCCCGCAGGAAAATAGTTGTGTCAACCAAAGGACTGGGCCTGGGAACATTAAGCGAACCCGAAATACTACCGTTGCTCGAGAATGACTATTCGAGTACCAAATCCTGGCCTCCCACCGCTTACAAAAATATGGATAGCTTCCCCCCCCCCGATTTTTACCCCCAGACCGTTCCGCGATATTCGCACAGGGAGCCAACGAGCCAGACCAAAAAAAAAAAAAAAACGGAAGAACGAACGAGACGCACGGCCAAACGAGATGTGAGGCAAACGCTTTCCTATTGCACGGCTAAGTCGCATGCACATACCAGTGGATGATTTCCGTCGGTTCCTGCATGGGCACATTGACAGATGTTAGTTACTGTATTGGGTTCTCTGTGCATATCTCATACCGTAGTGTGGTAAGTTATATTACGAACCGTTCTCGTGCCACAGCGCTCTTAACCTTGCGGCTCGGTTCTCGAATCGATGGCATCGCCGCAAGGGAGGATTTACTCGTACGAGTACTCGAGTACTGTACAAGCAGCATAATCGGCTCGGCCCGGCCCGCACTTCCGAGGATGGTTTTGCGAAAAAAGGGTAGGTATCGATTGAATAATTGGCTATCCAAGAGCCTCCCCCCGTTTCTGTCTAAAAGTGATATTATGATATCATACATCCACAAATGTCATTCCTCTGAATCAACGATACTCCAAGGTTCTGTTGGGCCGTAACCGCTGTGGTACAAGCAATCGGCTTTAGGGCAAGGCCCGGTGGTGCCATAATTCCGAACATGAGATGTGACCGGGCATAGGCGATCTGACATGCCAGCAATTATTCGAGTAAAGGGGTCAACGGATGGGTGCTCATTTCCCCGGGGTAAAGTTGACCCCAGCAGTTCATTATCAGTACCTGTACAGTACAGTACTCGAGTAAAACAAGGAAGAGTGCGACCATAGATCTGGATGAGGTATCGTACTTGTACGAGTACTCGTACAGTATTGCGCTGCCGGTATCACTACCATAAGTTAGTGGGGAAACAGCACGGTCCGCTCCGAGCCCTAACCCCCGAAATCTCTGCATGGGGCTTAACTTCCTTGTGCCACGACAGAGAAATTCGGACTAGGGAGAACAGCTTACCTGAGCATTGGTATGGCGAACTATGATCATTTTTTGTTTGTGATCGCGATTAAGTACTCGTAAATGGGGGCGGCAACCTGATATGACAAGCTTCATGGAATTCCATTAGGTGGCAAGGCTGGTTCGGTAGTTCACCCATAGGCTGTGGTTAGCTACAATAAATATATTTGACAAATAACAAGAGGGTCATCTGTGTCTTTCGTCCGCCATATTAACCTAAATTAAAGGTATCTCGTCCACCCCGCGGGCCCATAGGGATCGACAGCGCGCGAACATCTGATACTGGTGCGGTGGGATTTTAGGTTAAAGTCAAACACCCTAGGACGGAGAAAAGCCCTGACGGAAGCCTGGAACCAATCGATGAGATCCCACCGTCTAAGATCTACCGGTTGCCGGAAAAAAAAAAGACCTTCGAAATCCACCACCTCCGGATTCAGGGACATAGGGTCCGGAAAGAATTGCGTTTTCCTGCCACTAAACGTGTTGGATCTCGTTAACCGGTATTCGCAATTCCCTTAACTTGTCAAACTAAACCTATCTTGGGATCAAGGGCTAATTTCCGCTGATAATCTGATAGTGGATTTCAAGAGTTCTCAAAATATCGTACCCGTATTCCTCCCCCGCCAAACACAAAACCCTCGCCCCCCCCCCCCCCTTCACCCACCCATCACTCACAACAGCCTCCTTTTCATCATGGCTTTCACAACCTCCGTCACCGAGCTGCACCCCCTCCCCGCCCCAACACCTAATCCGCCCGCTGACCCAGAGAACCTACCCACCGTTTCCGACCCATTCAGTCTATCTTCTGGACTTAAGACTTCAGAGGAAATCCATAACCTGACCGCTAGACATCGCACCGCGCGCTGGAAGCGCCCCAGTGCTGAGCAAACTCTTGGCGAATCGAGCACTACCGGTGCCAATAATGGTGGAGACAATAATAAGAGAATGCAGAAGGTGGACGTTAAGGGGATTCACGAATTCTACCAGAGCCAAAACCAGTCAATTCAACAATTACTGAAGCCTGTCGAGGAGCACAGGCGTGAGGCAAAGGATGAGAAGGGTGATACACGTATCCGCTATTTGATTGCCGTCAACGGAAGTCTTGCTGCGAATATCATTCTAGCCGTCTTACAACTCTATGGTGCCCTGTCTTCTGGATCCTTGTCACTTTTTGCGAGTTGGTATCTCCTTGACAACCCTCCAGATCATAATATATATTGGTATACTAACTATTGTTATTAGCAATGGCTGATTCTATCTTTGATCCATGCTCCAATCTCCTATTAATCCTCTCTCACCGTGCCATTAACAAAGTGGACCCTAACAGATTCCCCTCCGGAAAGGCACGTATTGAGAACGCGGGAAATATTGTCTTTTGTTTCCTCATGTGCGCAGTCTCGTTAATCCTGATCGTGGTGTCGATCCAAGAGCTTGCGACGCATAAGGCAGAGGATGAGCTTAACAAGTTCCATCTACCTTCCATCATTGCTGTTGCAGTCGCTTTCGTCACAAAATTGACGCTGTTCCTGTACTGCTGGGGCCTCAGGAATATTTATTCCCAGGTCAGAATTCTCTGGGAAGACCACCGCAACGACCTGCTCATAAACGGGTTTGGTATCCTCACCTCCGTGGGCGGGTCAAAGCTGAAGTGGTGGTTGGATCCAGTTGGTGCCATCATCCTCAGTCTTCTGATTCTGGGATTGTGGTCCAGAGCCGCTTATCGTACAGCACCCATTACTTTTAATATCCCTCGAACCTCAAAAGAACTGACTCATGATTCCACCAGGCGAGTTCCTATTGCTGGTTGGCGTGACCGCCGACCGATCCCTTCTTCGCCTAATCACTTACATCTCCATGACCCACTCCCCGCTCATTACCCAGATCGATACGGTCCGGGCATACCACAGCGGGCCCAGAATCATTGTCGAAGTGGATGTTGTAATGTCTGCCACCACCGCTCTCCAGCTCACGCACGACGTCGCGGAAGAGCTCCAGGTCAAGCTAGAGAGCTTACCAGATGTTGAGAGGGCGTATGTTCACGTCGACTACGAGACTAGTCACAAGCCAGTACGCAAATACCCACCGTCACCCCTCCCCTCGAGGGCGATACTAATGTCGGGCCCTCTAGGAACACTTCTTGAAAAAGGAATTGTAGGTTGGGGCGGATTTGTTTGCTTGTGCGGCATACATTGCCAGCGAGCCAATGCTAGTTTCCAGACGTGGAGTTTTAGTGGCTATAGTGTGCTGTTACTGCGCTTGTGCAAATTTACTTTTTTTTTTTTCTTTTCACTCCCCATTTCGTTTCGTTCCACTTAACTTTTGATGATTACTCTTGCAATACCTTTGTATGCTCCCGTCAACACGAGCTCTACTATGCTCAAATTGGCCCTAAAATGAAAGTTAGCTCGGATGAGCACAGTGCATTAGTGTTAGAGCTCCGCCACGTTCAATAAGATGATGAAGAATCAAGCACAAGTTATCACTGTGATACTACTGTATATATGCTGAAAATGGGGCCGCCGGGCCGTTCAGTGGCCTTTGGCCCTTCCTTGCCCAAATTTCACAAGAAGCAAGCGCCGACTGCGCTGCTTACTTGTAATGTATATATTATTATAAAACCATTTAATGGGGTTAAAGGAAACGCATCCAAGGATACACACACCCGCACCCTGAGCAAGACATAAAAAAGTTTCCTCAATATCATACCTAAAAACCCCCATGAGAGTACCGTATCCACAGCTGTAAAAAGATGATTGAGCAAGGAGCGGAAAGCATGATATCATACCATTCTAACTACGAGTAGATGTGCTGTCGGTACACCCACAGGGCACACGGTAACTACCGGTAGGTTGAAGGTCAAAACCCCCTGCCCAACGCTCTCACCCATGTAGTCCACAAGTACCGGTATCATAATCAATAGCCTTGAAATCGGCTACCTTGTATCATAACACACGGCGGAATAAAGCTTAAACCAGTCCCCCCCCCCCGGCAGATGAAACGACCAAGCCCGGGAAAGCCCGACAACCCGAACCACGCGCCGACCAAAGCAAAAAACGGCAGAAACGAAATACGAGTGAGATTGTATGAAAAGTTTCTTGGAGTTGTCCCCGTTGAGAGAATCCATGCTGCCCCGTTTAGTTTCCGAGAAACGGGCGGATAATTAGAGAGGTATTCCCCGATGGCTATCCGGAGTTCTGAGGATTATATCTGTCAGGGTCGCAGTGACCGGGCTCTTGTCGAGTTTTGGAGGTGGCGTTTTTGACGGTGTTCCCGGTACTGTACAGTACAGTACATGGGCCATGCTGTGCTGAGAAGTAACTTATTCTACATCACTATTTCACATAATGCTCAACGCGATGCACGAGGGAAAAAACGACGATGATAAGAGGTTGTTTGGATCGCCGACATTTGCGAGGAAAAACCCCTTATAGAACTCGGAGTATTCGGCGTTAACCCCCTAACCGCTTGCGATTTATAAAGCCTTTTCCTTGCAGAAGGCTGTGCGCCAAATAGCACAAGTCCTGTATACGAACTGCTGTGGTCTCTATGATGATAGCCCCGACACCGTGGGCTTAACTTCTATGGCCGTGAGGGGGGAAAGAGCTCGTCCGTCCGTCAACCGCAGTTGGGACGAGTCCGGGGGGGGGGGGCTGAGTGACTAACCCCAGCGCGCCCAGGACAGCCCGAAGTAAGTACGGGTGGAGGAGCCACTGGAAGGACTGGTTCCACCGTATCGTAAACGTTATAATTCCTTAACGGCCTCGTTCATAAATACCGTACCGAGAACTCGTGAAATGGGCCGGACGAAGCCACGGATGGGTGCGAATTGATTTTCTATGAGGAAATCGCCTGCTGATCGCTCCAGTTGCAACACTTTATCGAGAAAATGTTTATAATACCATGGATTAAAGGGGTATATGTTTAATATACAATACCATGACATACCATTGGTAGGGGTGATGGAAAGAAACACGGTCCCCGTGCCCAAAACTTATACCCCCCTTTGCGGGTTTTGGGCGTGTTCTGTCCTAAAGAGGGCAGAACCTTTGACCTCACGATTCTTTAAAAGAATACAGCTTTCTCAAGACACTTTATATACAGTCACAATTCGACCAAGAAAAATCACAAAAATCGAAGGAAACTTTCAGAAATTAGTGCCAACTGGGGCTTATTTTTTTTCAATTTTTCTACTATAGTTTTGAACCCCCTTTTCCAGTGGAGAGTATGTGGTCTAACACCTGAGGGGCATCTGCCAATACATCTCCTGGACAGAAAGCATCAAAACACCCGATGGGGAGTATAAGTTTTGGGCATGGGGACCGTGTTTCTTTCCATCACCCCTACCGATGGTATGTCATGGTATTGTATATTAAACATATATATACCCCTGTACAATAATCGATGGTATTATAAACATTTTCTCCACTTTATCAGGATTGCCACGGGAAACCCCCCCGTTCAAGTTTAGTCGTCCGGGTGAGGGGAGTGTCGGCTGGTAGTTGAGGCGGACCTTCGCAGTGGATTTGCATAATATAGCAACCTCAATTTAAACAAACCCGTTCCCTTCGTCTAGTACATTTCAAACCAGTGTGAATTGGAAGAACCGATACTACTTCTACTGTTAAAAAGTCTTTCTGAAAACTGCCTCTGAAGCCATACTTGTAGATTAATCAATCCACTGTACTAGTACTTATGATGCTGTGAACAGGGTTTCATCGTCACTATTCCATCCGTTCCTCTGGATGCGCACTTCTAAGAGAGGACACGTACTCGTGCCACGGTTGTGGCTCAAAACTACATCACAGCTTAATCTTGGTTTGTTGAATGTAACTTGAGAGCTTCATGTAACCTGGAAGATCAATAGAACCTTGGAGTTTAATGTAATATTATTATAACAGAATGGAACCTTACAGGTCAATAAAACTTCACTTCTTCCATGAAGTTATGTGTAAAAGATAGGCGGACAATTCAAACCTATAAAAAGAAAATTTCTAGGCTTATAGCTAGGGGTGTAAAGCGATTACCAAGGTTGAAAAAAACCAAATGTAAACTAGAATGTTTTGTAAAGTAGAGTTACAAGCTAAGGTTAAGCCACAATGTTATGTTGAGTCACAAAAAAGTTGTGTTGAGCTACAAGTCAGTTGAGCTGTAAAGTCATGTTGAGCCGGCAGGCACGAGTAGGGTGGGCGGAGGAGTGGGAGGAAGTTTGGCGGCCGGTTGGAGGACGGAGCGGTAAGATGGCCGAGATGGAGGCCGAGAGGAGTGATGATCCCGAACCGGAAAAAAAGCATGGAAGCAAAAACCGGCCGCCGAATGTAAGGCATTTAGAGTGACCTGTCTGTCCTTGACGACTGGAAGACAGGAGTAATGAAATACCTCTGCATCCAAGTGACAACAAATAACCGGAATAAGTCTCGCCCATCCCGCCCTCTGTGTGGCTCCCAATCCCAGCGGTTATTCAATCGCTTCGCTTTCCGTCCAGGAAATGGATCCGCGGCGATGAGGCCGAGCGTCACAATTTCGATAACTTATCACGAAGGAGGCGAAAGGCGAAACAAGCAATCAAAGGAAAACTCTTCAAACCCAATCTGCCCCTCACCACCATCGGGCGAAAACGTCTTCCGGCCCAGATGCCATCTATATCCGCCCCACAATTCCCGAAGAGCGGTCCTTGGCGGAAAAGGTTCTTGGGAGGGCTCGTGTCCGCGCGCCTATCTATCCACCGGAGGAGATACGAATCACCACCTCGCAGAAGACCGAATCGTAGTCCCTGAGAAAAAGCCCCGGGATACGGCCGGTGGTGACGGTGGACAGGCAATTCACCGTGCCTTTGGGCAAACTAGACACAAACATTCCAATATCGGTGATCACAAATGGCTGTTCTCGAGTGTTTGATATAAGGTTGAAGTACCAGTAAATTTTCGAGGTATCATATTATACCGATAGATGTTTCTTACAAGTGCGGAGGCTTGTTGCCGGTATTCCCCCTAGCTTCAGTGCTTATTAAGCAGGTCCCCCGTCATCTACGTTACAAGTACTGTACAGTACAGTACTCGTACCTTTTCCATTTTTATTTACTCGAGTATTTTACCTTCGATCCGAGACACGACGGTAATCAGTGTCAACCTTCCCTCATGACTTGTTTCCACAACACAATCCTTCGATCCTCCCCGCAAACAGCCTTCGCCGTCCATTCCCACATCACTCGACCTCCAGATCAGCCGCCGATTACACAGATCCCATTCCGCACGCCCAGTCGCGAATCTTGCCTCCCCAGATCAACCCACGCCCCAGAGATTACAGCCCGATCTGGAGGACCACAAGAAACCATTATCTAGTCTAACCACCGCGGTCATTGCCGCACAATAGCGTAATGCAGCGATTAGCGAGCTTCGCTGGAGGGCCGGGAAATTCCGGCACGATGCGCCTCCGGGAAGGGTTCGGTAGGGGATGTGTCGGGTGCGGGAGGGGGTTGCCGGTACGATACTCGAGTACTCGAGTATGGGTTGTGGCTGCTAGTGCCCTACTCGAGTGGCTTATGGTTTCGTGAAAAAAGTCGGATTGGTGCTAGTGCGGGTCCGCCCAATAGCCTCTCATAGTACTATTTGCCCTCCGGTTGGCCCTGTTGTCCTCTGTTCTGATCCGGCTCTTTTGCGAAATGATAACCTTTTGCGCCGCTAGACTTCGAAGGGCTAGGTAGGGAGGGTCGGGTCTTAACCATGGACTTACTCGAGCAATCAATTCACCTGAAGGTTAAAAGCCCAATTCAATTCGGTTCTGGTGTCCTTTGGAAGCTGCCCTTCGGACTTGTTGCGTGAAGGCTCTAAATTTATGGAATTTATGGCATGGCATCGGAACAGCCGGGTCGAGAGGGTACGGTACGAGTAGTCTAGGTCATTGCGCAGTAATAATGGTGTATCATATCATACCCGCCCAGACGCATAAACGGCAGCGAAGTAGTTAAAAACATTCCTGTGCGGGATGGTATTTTACTGGTACAGTATGGCCCAGGCTGCCCAGTGCCGGTAGATGCGATAGCGAAGTGGCTTTTTTGCTGGTTCACACCTTCTACTTCGAGTAGGACTCCATTGAAAGAATGCACTTATAATTCCGAGTTGGGAAATCTTTAGAACCAACGCTCTATTTTTGGTACCGATACCCAATCAACCCCCTCCCCCCCCATTTCCCGCTTCTGCCGGCCCCGCTCGTAGCGCCTGCCTGCCCGCCAAGACTAAACTAAAATGTTTAGACCTCACCCAAAATCACTCGAAGCCCTTAGCCCTTTGGCGTAAGCTCATCGTCACACTGGTCACCCTGACTACTCGTACCAACACTGTGAAAATGCAAATGGACGAGCTAGGATGCATTGGTTATCGATTCCAAGAAACTCAATAATTTTATCGCTAAAGGAAAAGTTGGTTCGAACTAAAGTAATCAAGATGAAACATAAAACACCAAGGTGACCCCCAGGAAACTAGACGATCCCCTATGTATCACTTCCACCCATAAAAATAATAAATACTTACATCCACAAAACACAACAGAGCCACGTTTTAAGCTTTAACATCCACACTCCCCTCAGTGCTGGCGCAACTCCTGGCCACCTCGGCCTTCTTCTCTTTCTTGGTGAACCTAAATCCCATAATCATCATCAAGGCAGCCGAAATGATCCCGACCGCAGCGAGCGCGCAGAGCGCACCAACACCACCCGCAAGCTCTGGCTTCATGCTCGGGCGCCCCGTTGGTTGGATGTCGATGTGCATGGACCTGGCCTGACATATATCCTCTTGTGAATCGCAGACTTTACACCATTGGTCCAAGTTGTCAATGGCTATCTTATCCATAGATCCAGCGAATTCAGTATAGGGCATGAGTGCATTCTGCCCTCCTTGGCCAAAGAGTGGGTATTCCGTAAGGGGTGATTCCGGGCGAGTTCCGTTGCGGAAGAGGAAGCGGATGTACATACTCGAGTCGGATGGGTGGGAGACGAGCTCAAAGACCATGGTAGAAGCATATTCCGGTAGCCCATAGAATGAGGAACTGGCAGACGGGAGGGAGGCCAAAGAGAAGAAGGAGAGGAAGGTGTCGTAGGACCCAAAGAGCACGGAGAGCTTGGGGGCGCTGCTTGGGGTGGTTACGGAAGGGCTTAGCTGTGTGAGGATTGCCTTGGCGAGGGTCGATCCACTAATAGAGATCGGGTTTGGAATCGCGGCAGTGATGTTTGCGTTCAATGCCCATTCAGTGGAGTCTGCAAGGTATTTGAGTTTGGCCAAGTCCTCGCTGGAAACACGTTTTGCAATGGTAGAGTTGTAGATCCTGCCAACGTTCAGGTAGTCGAAGATGGTGAAGGCACTTTTGTAGTTGACTTTGCTCTGTGGGATCACCCCCTCGAGCAGATCCGCGAAGGATTCATAAAACGGCTTTGTAGAGACGGACAGGTCCTTGAACTGCTGCGAAGCATAGAAATTTTCGAAGCTTTGATCGTGGGCCGGGCAGCCGTCGTCACCCTTTAGCCAGATTGCGTCGGGGGAATTACTGCTAACCGAGTGCAGGACGGGGTACTGTTGGCCGTTGGCGGGGGTGCTGACTGATGTTCCGTCCGCGAGGGTCTCCATGACGTTTTGTGGGGGGTAGAGTCCTTGCAAGAAGACCTGGGTGGACTGGACAAGTAGTTGCTGCGCGATCGATTCTCGTTAGCTTATCATGTAATTTCTCACCAAGCGTCATGGGAAAAATAGGCAGTACCTGATCCGGAGAAGAAGCAAACACTTCCTTCTCGACATACTTCCTCCCACTGATTCCCTTGATGAAGTGGGTGGAATTGGAATCTAGGTACCGAGCACGGTAGAATTCTCCCGAAGCATAGACCTGGTTTTTTCCCAATGCCGTCAATCTGGTCGTCCCGAGAATTTTAGGCGTCCGGTCTCCGTGTCGAGAGAATATAACGACACTACGAACCGTCTCCCCCTCGGTCGCCCTTTGGCGAAGAATTGAGTTCATGTTTGATGCGTTGGTTAGAAAAGGAAGACGGAGCAAACGGATCCAAAAGCTGAGGCTGAGATAGTATCTCACAAACAGACGAAAAGGGCTGACGCACAAATAAGGCCGGGGAGAGGAGAGGAGGAGGAGTTCGGGGTAGTGTCTTTATATAATTTGCACGATAGACTACGGAAGCGCACACCCCAAACCAAAGCCACAATCACTACACGGAATAAAGCACAGCACAGTGCTCGGGTACGGTTGGTTGGGGTCGCTCGTTCTATGATATCAGGGTGCTAATGGATGGAGGCTGCCAGTTACATCACGCGAGGACACGAGTGGGGAAAGAAGGAAGGCAAAAGAGAAGGCCAATGACCGGGGGGGGGGGTGGAACCCCGCAATGCTGTGCCGGTAGGCAGCCTCTGCTCCCAATTGGAATATTGTGTGTATTACATGACAAATAGTTGGTACTCGTCGGGCTTATCTTGGGGATTCTGGGTCGAATTGTGAGCTTGGTGGGGTAAGGTCTAGCGTCCCGAGGCGATGACCCTTGGAATTCTCCCACGTGTAACTTATCGCGCGCTGAGGCACGATGAGGAGCAGGATCGCCATGTTGGAAAGGCGGGCTCAATTGATGTGTGCAGACCCTCGGTTCTTTCCATGCTAAATTTTACTGAGTAGGGGTTTTCTTTTCAAGGTAGGCGTTCTAATTTCTCGTCGCTTTTCGGTATCAATTGAGTCTGGGAACTCGCATTAGTTTACTTGGTGAACTGGCCATAGCTAGTGTTATCTCCATGTTTCCAGCACCGATAATATATCAGTGCCAGGGGAGAGATGTCTTCGTGCAGCACGGGGATTATTTTGCGGGCTGACCTAAACTAACCCTTCAATAACTTTATCCTCGGTGTGATATCACACCTGCATGATACCTGTGTCCGGGTGAGCCGGGGTAGCTCGAGGTACTTGCAAGGAGTGCAATTTATAGGTGCAAGTTATAGCGGATGTTACAGATATCAAAGGCTCTCGAAATCAATCAACAAAAGCTCAAAGTTGTATGAATTTGGGCCGAGATGGTGAAAAATTGCCAGTGCTCTTATCTCCTATCATAGACGAGCAAGTCACTAAAAGGTTTGTGCCGCCACTATCAATTGCTTGGAAGAGAGAGGCTAATAAGCGGCGGTTCATCGACAACCGAAATTTCGCGGCCGTGTAAGTTAGACTTCGGGCAATACGGGACAAGCAAAGGCCGGGACAATTGAACCTTACACTAGGACGTTGGTACCGCCCCTCCTAGTGAGGTCAGTTGTGTGATGCCTTTTTATTTTTATTTGTCTTAGCAGAATGCCTGAAGCCAGTCTTTTTTACGGGGTACAGTACTTGTAATCCCGCATCCAAAAGTGTATACAGAGAGGGGAACCCTGGACGTCTTAGCGTGAGCTTCAATTGTTCAAGTTACTACGGAAGTTGATATCAGATACCGGTATTTGACGACAGCCACGATGACAATCACTGAGGGATGCACAGGACCATATAGGGTCGAACTATCCTTCGCCATCTATGTCTCAGAAACTAACAGGGACTACACGAGTACTCGAGTACATGAAATTTCCGGTGCCTCGCCCGTCTAGAAGAGAGGGCGCTGTGATAGTGGGAAGTTACCGGTACCGGTATTCCCCCACGATCTTTCCATATTTCTTTTTGCCCCATGCACGTATGGTTTGCTTGGATATCTGGGTCCTGTGGGTGGTACAGATCTTTTTTACCTACACCTACTGTTATGATACCTCAAAAAGTAGCGGTAAGGCAAAGCCAAGGAAGCGATGGTGGGTTAACCGTTTTTGTGTGGGTCATGTTTACGTAAAGGAGTATTGTAACCTGAGCCGGGGAAACATCGGATTCCCCAACTTTATTAACTTTGAAACCCTACCGGTACTTGTACGGTGCCGCCGTGACCAATGCGTAAAAGGCAGTTCCTTGGTTTCTTCCCCTCACTTTCACACCTCGTTACAGTACAAGTACTGGTACAAGTGCCAGCCTTTTTCCGTTGGCTGAGGGCGCAAGGAGACTATGACCTGGACTGGAATCATATCTTTGCTGTCCCACAGGGGGCTACCCCCGACCTCCACAGCCCCCGCTTCCCTGAAGCCAGCACTCTCATCCAACACGCCGAGAGATACAGAAAACCCCGAGCAAACCGGAGAAACCCCCGCGGACATGGTGAAGAAATCTTGTACTATACCATTATCTCACCATCAGATTCCTCCGTCTGTACAAAGTACCGAATTTCAGGCACTTTTAGCGCGGCCAATGGCAAGACTATATGGCCTCTGTTGGTGCGATTATCGCTTGTTCAAAAGCCGTATTCGTGCTAGGGCAGCATGCCCAATTGCGTTTCGCTCTCTACTTAAAATGTGGTGATTAGGCTTTCCTCCTGTTCTTATGATATGTTAATTAGCCCAGCTGCTCCTAGTTCCAATCCAAATCTTAGGAATAGATACGGTAGGCTCCTTCACAGTACTAGTATCACACAGTACCGGTATGTTAACCTATGATACCTAGCCGATCGATGAGATTGGGCTTGGGAATGTTGGAGAAAGACGGCCGCTGCTGCTTGGAGTTTGAAGGTGGGAAGGAAATAGTACCAGAAAATGGGCTAAGGGATGTCCGGTGTCTCGAAATGTCCTCTGCGGCGGATCAGGTGTTCTCGAGTAGTCTACCGTATGATACGGTGCAAGTCCTAGGAGTTTGTACCGGGTATGATACAGGTAGGGCTTTTGCTAGTGGCTTCGGATTCGAAAAATCAACACCAGCCAACCAAGAATGTCACCAACTCCATTTTCCCAACCACCACCTCCACTTAAGATCTCCCGCAAACATGCCCAACCCATATAGATCCACAGGGAGATACAAGTATCAACTTGAGCAGGAGCTAGGCTGACTTTAAGTTTGCACAGTGACAGCCAACCAACGGGTATGAGGCTAACCGTAACAAGTAATATCTTGGCATTGTTCTCCAAGTTAGGAATAAAAAAAGGATATCACTACCGGACTGGGAAATGATCGACCGCAGAAGTGGCTTGAGTTATGCAGCGTAACACAAGGCTCAGGTCAACATCCCTTATCCTGTTTTCGAATTATGGGCTGGAAGGGGGGATCAAGACGGATAGGGAAACGACAAAAGAGTTGCTGCAATACGATACCAATAAGTGTATAGATTTGCAGGCCAAGGAGAAACTATATTAGATGTCCAAATTAAGAAAGTTTGAGTCTTTATCATGTAATCACAGTGAACCTTAATGATACCAGAAACCTTCATGATACCTGAAACCTTTACAATCTGGAAACCTTCACCATACTGGCAACTATTGCAATTGCACCACCATCCCATACCCTCCTCTTCTACAATTCCCTCGTTGTAATGATCCCTACTTGGATAGTTAGTTCTTGGCGACGGGGAACGATACCTCTCTTCTTCTTCTTCTTTCTTTGTCTTACAATAGCACTAGGCCTCTACCTACGTTACCGATAGTACAAGACCTTTGTCTTCTATAGGAAATGCCTATTGTAGGTTTTCTCTAACTCTTCTGCATGAAGAGTTCTTCTTGGTGTAACGATATTGTTGCAATAAAGATAAAGATTGTAAAAGTGTTTTAGAGTCATTAAAGTAATAAGTAGGAAAAGTACTTAGAATTCAATCTAATTTTATTTATACTAGTACTGCCGACACCGGCATACGACTAGTCTCCCCCACACCCCATAAAATAAACTATCTAAATTACACTACCGTGGACTGTTCTGCCCTGCAACCACTCCTCCCAAACATAAATCCAAAAATTACTACCTATGTGGGCTCCTGGGCGCTCATGACAGCTAGCGTCACCCTGGATTTACACGTCTTCCCACCCCGCTACCCAACCACTGTCTCATATCCTCACCCCTATCTGCCTCCAGCACAATTTGTCCCACATACTCAACAAAAGAAACATACAGTCTATTCCAACATCCCTCTGTTCTCTTATAATGTAGCCCCAGGTCCAAGTACCCCTTGGCCAGAACTATTCTACAAAATGAACAGCGCTCCTCTTTTAACAACTCATTTGTCTTAGCCCACCGCAAAACTACCGACGTTTGGGTCGCGAGGTCCAGCTCATCCCATTGCTGGTAGTGAGAATGCCAAAACCAATCGTAATATGTCCATAAATAGTGGGGCTTTTTCTCAAAGTGTTTGGTGAAGGTGACTCATTTCTGGGTGGCCGTCGCAGAAATCGCAGCCCCACAGCAAGGACAGTCGCAAGGTCACTGATCGGGTAAAAAGAACCACTTTTTCGGCATGGTTACCAGCCCCAGCCGAACGCATCCACTGCCATTGTGCTTTTTCTCGCACCGGGCACAGGCCATGGGATCCCCTACCGTTGCCAGCCGGCCGCCTCTTTCCACCGTCAGTGTGCCGTCAATGGGGTTACCTGCCACTACCAACTCTCCGTCTACCATTCTAACATGACGGAGAATTCCCAGGTCCAACCACCCGTGACTCACCCACCAGGACTTCCATCGCGAAATCGCCGAATCTTTGTATAAGTCCTCGTCAGCAGGTTGTCCTACAGCATAACGGGGGCACTCAATCCAGTGGTGTCTGTTATCCTTCCCCTCACAGCTGTCATGACCGACCAAGCCTGTCCCGCTGCGAATCCTCATTAAAACGTAGGAATCTATGCGGGTGAGACCATGAAGATGCCGAGGTGCCCTAGGTTCATGAGCATAATACCCATATCCCTCCCTATCATGCCAGGAACCACATTCTTCTTTTCGCAACTCGCGGGCCAAGGCTGCATGCCCGATTCCAAAGCTAACTCCTTTCCAAAGCAGAGGGCACAATGGATGACCCACGCAGGCCTTAGCTTTTTGGTCTACCATCTCATTGCCATCGATGCCCATGTGTCCCGGAACCCAGCTAAGGCTGACGTGCCTGAATTCGTTAAACAGTGGTACCATAACTTCCCACAGTTCAGCCGAATCTCCTTCCGAAGACATATTGCCTACCAAGGTGAGGGCCGGAACGCAGTCCAGAAACACATGAACCGGACGTCTCTTGGCCTTCCCTTGGGCATGTCAAAGTGCACAGATAACTGCAAACAGCTCGCACTCAACAATGCTCTAAGATAGGGGAACTGAGCACCCATCAACACGAGTCAGAGTCCCTTTCTCAAATACCACCCATGCCACACTGGCCCCTTCAGTGGACTTGGACCCGTCTGTGTATATGACCACTTCTGTGGTCTTGCCAAGATCTGTGTATAGCGAATGGTTGCGTGCAGCCATCACTGCCTTGCCTTTCCCAATCGCAATCGTGGAGCAGCAGGTGAGTTCTTTGTCCAAGTTCTGCCGATGTGCCACCATCCCTTCCTGCTTCCAACTGAGCTGTATTTTACCGAACCACGGGTGTTGATTGCAGTACCGGTAATTAATAAATCGGCTGTAGCACCTCCGCTGCAGATACCTCCCTTGGATGGCAACAGGTGGTGTTCCGAACTCAGCCAGCAGTATACTGTTTGCCAGCTTCATAGGCATCCGGAAAGCTGATCGGAGGCAGTTGTTGACGTGCACCTGAATCTGTTTCACATACGACCCGTGATCGGTTACAAATTCAAGTCTGTAATAAACAGTCGGAAGGTAGGCTGCCTGTACGAAGTGGTAAGTCTCCCATGCCCCTAGCCCACCAACACTCCCAAACCCTCTCCCCAACGCTGAAATCCTTCTCCTAACACCCAAACCCCTTTCTAACCAGTACTTTACATGAGAAGAAAAGTTAAGAAATACATTAAACCTATACCCAAGAACCAGCAAATCCTCAGAAGGTAAAACCATTTCTCCCAACCACTCCATTCCTCCCCACACCCTGTCCCCAAACCCAATTCACTGGGTCTTGAGGGCACTAAACCCCATTCCCCTAGCCCTTGCTATGCGATCACAGTCTGCAAAAATTTCCCCTGCATGGTACCGGGCAGCGTTATAAGAATCTGCAGCCACCATGATGACCCCATCATCAACGTATGAGACCACTAATTGTCGGACTCCAGGGGAGTATCGCATTCACGGTGTGAATATATCCACCACGTAGGCCCCAAAGAGAAAAGGAGAGAGAGGTGAGTCCTGAGGTACCCCTTTGCTGACATAATAGATCTTGGAGATGCATCCATTAAAACGGAAACGAACCGACCGATAGGAAGTCCATCTTTGCACCCACTGACACAGGTTCGACGGACACCCCCGGGCAACCAGGAAGTCTGACAGGAGGTTAACATCAATGTTATCAAATCCTCCTTCGACATCCATGGACGAAATCAGCTGTTTATAGCCCTCATTATGCCGTAGGAATTCAAATACCACCACCATGGTGTCATGAACCCCCCTCTTCTGGCGAGAACCAAACTGTGTCTCCCCCAGGTCAAGACACGTGACCAATTCCAGTAGGACCACGCGTTCTGCAACTTTTACCGGTGTCGGGAGGAGGTGTATCATTCTCCAAGACTTGACGACATCGTATCTGGGTTTGTCAATCTTCGGTATGAGTACTACCTCTGCTCAATGCCAATTTCGAATATCGTGAGGCAGTCCGTAGTCGACCAGATGTTACAAAGTCATTGCATCCCTCCTTCTCCAGAACTGTATGAAAGGATACCCGATATTATCCTTGCCTGGACCCGTGTTCGTAGGAGACCTAGCAAGCGCAACCTCCATTTCCTGAGCACTGTTCATATCAATCATGGAGTCCTTCCAAGGGGCAGAATCGCCAGGGGATAGCTGCTGTACAATCAGGTCACTGATGTCTGAATGCGTCGTAGCATAGGACCTATCTGGTTAGGCCATGGAGGGAAGTGTTCGCTTGGCTTCCAACTTTCGTGCCAACCGAAAAATGTCTGGGTCCTGACCCGCAGCTAACTTGGTTCTGATGTGTTCGAACCTGGCCCTCAATACGCATACCCGGTAAACACTCCTGACCAGGTTGTAGTCCTCCATCCGCTCCACCTTGCTCTTGGAGTATTGTTGTAGCTGAGCCACATCCAACCTCATGGTTTCCAACTCCAGTGTCCACCACTCACACTGACCTCTGCCAACGGAGGCCTGTGGGAGTGCGTCCACCACACGCTTCACACCGTCCCACAACCTCTCATCTCCCACCTCTTTAAGGGTATCTAACTGCTTTCCAACTTTTTCCCAGACTGCTTTTTTCCAAGCCAGCCTCCGACACATAATGTTGTCAGGGAGGTCTACCTTCAGCTTGAGGACTTGAGTACTGTGCTCGCAGCCAGCAGCGTCTATGTATCGATGCCTGACATAGGGTGCCCAGTGTAGGCATACGTCGATTCTGGAAATATCTTGAAAGGTTGGCACTGTCGGAGGTACCATATTCATATCACGAACCGGGGCCATGAACAATTTTTTAGCCACCGTCCACCTGTATTGTTATAGTCTGTGTTGGGGTTCTAGTCTTGATGTCTGGCATTGAAATTCCCAAACGCGATGTCAGGTTCCCCAAGCTCATCCAACCATTGGACAAAATGGTCTTTGGTATAGCCGGGTCGAAAGTAAACTCCAGCGAGTACCCTCCTTGCCCCTTTTTTCCAATACCCAATCTGAGCACTGCCTTCGCCATGCCCTACCACCTCAAACAGTCCACAAATGTGAGACCGAACAAATACCTCAACTCCTGACCCTCCAATAAAGGAAAACAAATCTCATCCATCAATATCTACTGGTACATGTTGTCCCTCCTGATCCACAGGAGGTTCAATAATAAACAAATCAACAAAAAAAAACAAATCAAACACCAGCACCCGATTCCGACTACTCCTCCTCACGTTTAATACCAATGTTGTAATAAGCATTAAAAGGGGGCCTCAACTGATCCATTCGGGCCGCAGGGGCCAGAGGCATAGGTGGAGCCAGTATCCGGATCCCGGGCAACCCAACTTATTTCCTCATGGCGGGGTTTAGTGGCGGTACTGGCCCTAGTTTTTAAAATTCCACGTACCGCGGATGGGGAGGGGGAATCCCATTCTGGTTGCTTACCTTTGGCCTTTTCCGACTTACGGCGGGGAGCCTCATCTTCCTCATCACTGCTGATCTCGACCAGCCTGGGCGTCGGAGACCTTCCATGACTGCGGTTTCTTTTCCTTCTATTCTCTTCTGCCCTCCTGTCCTGCTGTTCCGGTTTTCTGACAGGTTCTTTGGCGGGTCTTGTAATCGTAGCTGTTCCTTGTCTAGCAGGCGAGGAAGGTGGAGTTGGAGATGATGATTTGATACCTGGGCATCACTCGTATCCTGTGAAGTAGTCCATCCGGTCGCACAACCAACATTGTCTCCTGGTGTGTCCACAGGCCTGACCCACTCCTCCAGGACATGCCAGCTTGCTGCACATGTGCTCCTAAGAGAAATGTTCTCCAAAGCAAAATTGGCACCGAGGGGAGCGGCTACATGTCACCTCAAAGTGGCCGGTTTCCAGGCACTTACCACATACCTTAAGGGGGCGATGCTCTTCCAAAACCTGGATGTTGCGGGCACCTCCTCGCAACCAAATTTTTCCCTCTGCCAGTCTTTCCTTGATGGCCTCATTATTTTCCACCACGAAGCAGATGCCACAACTTGTAGCATTGGCCTGCCTCATGGCGTATATGGATCACATAATATTGGGCCGGGAAACAGTGACTACACCAGTATTGGATTGCTCCAGATCAGTGCAAAGGCCATCAAAAGCCGCACTTCCAGTCCATCCTTCCACCCTCCAAATTGATCCCCGTCCTGTGTCAGCAAGTGGGACACCAAAAACAAAAATCTTCACCTTTTCTAGGTTCCTCTGGAATTCAAACTCCGGGAGTGACAATTCCCTAAGCAGGTCGAGCCTGGCTGGCTGCCTAACTCTGTCACAGAGTATGCCACCAAAGTCAGGAAGATGTATCCAATTTCCAGCTGGATGTGTCCTGTGCGGATATAAAGAGCATTTCCCCATATCTTTCCCTGGTTGGAAAAAGTCGTATTGATCCGATTTCGGATTACCTCAATATCAACGCCTTCTGGCAGGGCAACCTTCTTCCGCGTGGCGAAGTGCATGGTAATGTGCCTTCCCCTAGCATTCGGGGTTGGCGACAAGCATGGCGGTGGCGGTACTGAGTATAGTGGGTCTGGAGGCCCCATTGGTACCGGACGGTATTCCTGTCTTATCTGGGCCACCGCTATCTTGACACTGGCTAGGGCTGCTGGCCCGGATTGAGCTGTCGTAGTAGCACGTGTCGTATTCTTTGGAGCCAATCCCTGTTTATCAGCCTTCTCCTGAGTCTTGGCTGGGGTTGCCACCTCCCTTTCATCACCAGATCCTCTGGCAGCCTTTCTTCTCCTTCTAGCAGTACTACTCAGGTGTTTGCCACGTTTCCTTCGTTCTCTCTTTTCATTTTCTTCCTCTCCCTCCTCTTCTTCCTAGCGCACTGACTTGCCTTCACCTCCACGGGCTACTCGCAAGACTACCCCCCCTTCGCTGGAGTAGCTGCTGCTGTTGCTGAACTGGTGGGATGAGGCCACTAATGCGGGCCACGTCGGACGTACTCATTTCTGCAGGCCGGCAGGGGGTTTGGGCACATATGCCATTCGTTTTACGACCTCCATAAAAGAGGCTTTAGCAGTAGGAGCCTCCGTAGAGGCCTCCTTTCTCTTAGGAGTAGGGGATGGTAGGGTCGGCTCCGAAGAGACAGCGGAGGTGCTGTGAGGTACAGTATGGGGGGGATGGCGGCGGGAGAACAACTTTACCTGAAGGGCTTCAATTTCCTCTCCTTACCTGCCCACAATGTTGGTCAGTGATTTTACTGCCCGTTCCAAAACATGGACTCGACTCCAGTAGTTTATCCCGTTTCTCAGACCTTCATCGTCAATGGTGGAGCCACTGTTCATCCAAGTTCGTACGTCCTGTACCGTGTTGTCTTCAATCAATCTGGACTCCGAGGAGAGGAGAGGCTGGGTATTGCCAGACTGGATGTCTTCCAGGCCTTCTAACATGGACTCGATTATACTACCTGAGCGGGGTCCAGGAGAGGGGGTCCTCCCAGCATCGAGCATCTCACAGACACCTGCCATGATTGAGTCCGCCGGGGCTACCACAGCATCGGCGTCCTCCGGTTGGGTCTCTGGGAGCTGAACTTCGAATGGGGTTGAATCACTACTGGAGGCTTCTGAGGGACCCTCTATCTGGCCTCTGGGAGGTGACACCTATCGTTCAATAATAGGCAGAGGTGATGAACCCATAGCTGGTGAAGGGGCGTGTACGCTATCGCTCAAACCAGTCGCTTCCGAGTTGTGCCCATCATCCAGTTCCATAGGAGTGTCCCTGGCCAGCACCTCAGAGGTGGGTGTGACATCTTCAGTACCAAGCAGGGATGGAGAATGAGGTGTGGCTTCGATTGTCGATAGGAGTACCACAGGTGGAGGGATGGCCAGGTGCCCCTGGTGAATGCCTAGGGGTAGGCTAGGAAGAGCGAGAACAATCTGTTTTTTCTGTCCCTCATGGACCTTGATAGCCCTCAAAAATTGGGGACCAAGGAGAGGAGCAGCAAATCGCTTAGCGGGAGATGCCAACCGTGTCCGGAGGCGTGTTCCAGAGGCAGGAGGGTTATAATCCTCATCATCAGGGTCATCCAGCATGAACTTCTGGGTTTCGTAAAGAGCCCTTTCAACTGAAGATATTCCTGCCAGGAAGGATGGAGTCGAGGAGCTGGTCCCAGTATTGTGGGCCTGACGGAAGAAGCTGGGTATCTTGCTTTGGACAGCCCTAGCGAGGGGAGGAGTAGTGGACCAAGAGCTGGTCTCAACTGTGGTGGCAGTCAAGTTGTCCTTAGCGGGAAGAACAGAGGATTCAGGGACTATAGCCTGAGAATCTTTAGGGGGGCAAGGTACGGGGGCTGGAGAATATTCTGAGCCATGGTCTGAGTTGAACCGAACGAAGAGTTCTGTGGTAGTATCTTTGTTCAAGCCACATGTGGCTGAACAGCCTCTCCCGATTAAGAAACCTCTCACCAAAACCTCCACTTCTTTCATCGTGGCAATGGTCGCGTCAGCGACCATTTGCCGAACCAAATCATCAAACTGCGGGTTTACCACGTTCTGACATCGGTGGCAGTGGTGAAACTGTAGGAAACCAAAGTTCCCTTTGGGTGCGACATATGACCGTGTAGTTGTAGGGATGAGGCCACAGTCGGCCTCAGTAGCGGGTGCAAGAGACAAGGCCGCGCGGGCTGTCTCAAGTGAAGAGGAAGGGTTGGAGTCGAACCAAACAGGAGATGACATCCTCGAAGGGGGGGGAGAATTCGTGGATGAGGAGGCTGTTGAAGATGCCATCCTCACCCAAACTATACTCAGTAATTACCGAGACCAGGCCATGGATATCTCACACTGAAGTATCTTCTAAGCGAGAACTACTTCTAACCGACCGCCCGAAATGAAAAACACAAACAAGTAACAGTAGATGAAGTATTTATTGCGAGCGAAATAAGGTAAAGTATTGGTTATACTCACTTCCGACACGGAGTGCAAGAAGTCGGAACAGTACTTAGAACAAAGCGTAAAGAACCCATCCTCCTTAGCCACATCAGCTTCCTTATATAGTATTCTTCCCGCCCGTAGTCATGTGACCCAAAGTGGTCATATGTGCAAAACCAAATTATAACAAACTAGTCATGTGACCAAAGTGGTTACATGCTCAAAACCCATGACCTCATAGTGAGGTCATGTGCAAAAACTCATAAACCAATCATAACACAATAAACAAGTCATATGACTCAACTGAGTCAGTTGTGTGAAACCCATGACCTCATAATGAGGTCATGTGTGAAACATATATCATATACACAAGGCATACCTGCAAGGCACACTCGCAAGGCATACTCATCAAGCATATATCCAATGACTCTTATTTAAGCTCTGTGCAAAAGCATCACAAATGCCACACATAACAAATCATATGACTCGAATGAGTCATATATGTGAAACAATAACATACCTGTGACTCATAATCATGTGTCACATAAAAACCTTTTTCTCGCCAAGCCATATTTGTAATACTTATCAACTTTACTGCCCACAAACCTGCTCTAGATCCAGCATCATCCCTACCCACTTCCATAAGCCTGAATAGCACCATCTGCACCATCTTATTCAATTTGTGATTCTTGATCATCATATTTGAACTGCGCAAATCACTTTACCATATCCAAAATATGGAACCTTATGACAACACTGAGGAAGAAGTGGTCTGGATTTTGGGTCAGAGTGTGAATTGTCTTGAGGGTAGTACCAATACCAAACCAGCTGACCATGAGGAAGATGCAGGTGGAAGTCAGCCCCTATTCGAGCAAGAAATGTCTATAACAAATCCTTCAATGAGTGCTAGTACCAAATCCAGAAGCGCATTTTCACTTCCACCTATTTCTCCATTTACTTTATTTCAACATATTCATTCAGCGCATTCAAGAAGAATAGTACTTCCTCCAAGCTTTCCCACCAGTCCAGAATTTTACCCTAGTAGTCAACATACCAGCTATGCTGATATACCCTCACCCAGAAGCTACTTTAGTCTTTTTTTATAGATGAGACTCTTTTTTTGCTTGTTCAAAATACAAATTTATATGCACATAAGAAAGAAGCTGGAGAGCAGGGACGAAAACCATAGAAGAATATCACAATTTCACACCTCAAAATTTGGCTAGGAATTGTGATATACCTGGGAGTCTATAGTCCTAAGAGTGGTAGCATGGCGAATTTCTGGCAGTAGGATAATCATGGACCAGTTTACCAGTAAGATATCACTCTCTTGTATATAATACTTTTTTTTTCTCACTTTACATCTTCTGTCTCAAGCTTTTGAAATACTATACATTTAGTAGGAAAGTTAATGTAACTTAATAAGGTTAATAGAATAACTGCCTTCATGAGTCTCCAAATGTTTGAACAAATCAAGTGCTTTTTTCACATTTCTACCCCTGAGAGATTGCTTCCGAGATGATATTGGTATTACAATTTTCGACCATTAGCAGATGAGCTCTGATAGAGATTTCAACAGTATCTTATATCTGTGACTGATGTAGCAATTGATGAAATGATGATTAGATTTGTTGGAAGATCATTTCATACTATTGCAATTCCTGGAAAGCCTATTCCATTGGGCTATAAGGTCTTAGCTCTCGTAAAAAGAGGATATACCTTTGATTTTACTTTTACTTCTCAAGTCAAGTCGTTTTCCAATCAAAATATAATACCAAGCCACCTTAGTCAGATCAAGCTAAGCCTCATATCACAGGCAGTCCTTCAGTTATGCCTACAACTACCCTACCAAGAAAACTGCTGTACCTTATACTGTAACAACTATTTTTCCAATATTCCTCTATTGCAAGTTCTATGTATCTATGGGATTGGTGCTTATAGTACTGTACACATCAACTCAGCTGATTCCTAAAGTGCTGAAGATAGATAAGAAAAAGGTTATACTACCTTGGAATACCTTGTCTGCAGTACAGGTTCAAGATGTCCTAACAGTTCTGTGGCAGGACAATAACATCGTGCGACTTCTAACCACTTTCCATAGTTGTCAGGCCAATGATCGAAAACATCGGTACCATCGACGACTACATGAAACCCCCCACAATTAGGTTACTGCTGAGGAAGTATGGGATGACAAGCATGCTAAAGCCTTTCAGTACTGGTACTTATGGCAGATTACAATGACAAGATGGGTGGTATGGGCATTGCAGATCAGCGTCGAATCTATTATGCAACTCAACTATGAGTTGCTAGAAACTGGATGCCTTTATTCTTTTAGCTCTTTGATACAGCAATAATTAATACCTACATTATTATCTATGAACAGTATACTACTCATCCTGCTTACAAAAAAAATCTTCACTAGAAATAGCATGAAAATCTTACCTAGGAATTAGTCTTAGAAGATTTTTATGAGCTAAATCTACAGAATGTACAGCATGAAGCAATAGGTTCGAGTATCATACTAACTTATTCCTTTAATGTGAATTCCAGTATTGTTAGGAATACCAGAACCCGATACCTAGGAACCACCCTAAGTAGAGTAACCCCACTTGGAAGTGGAATCTCTGGTCTCCAACACCCCCCTCCGGCTCCCTTACGGGGCCAGCGCATCATCATATATATCAATATCAATTGCGTCCTGTAACTATATTACCACAGAATTGAAGGTGATAGAATAACACCATATACGAATAACACCATATATGTCGTCGCCGTCCGTCCGGCCGGATCTTGCTCACAGGTTATATGAGAGGGGACCTTCGGCTAGGCCTGGGAAGTGGAACGGAGTAATTCCGTCAACTACTCAGAGAGTTACTTGGCTTCAAAGACATGACACCTTTGGCATGGGCCGTAAGTAACGGGACGATTTCACACAAAGAGATGGTATCAAATAGTAAAGGATCTCTACTAGAGACCAATACATTTACATACACCAGAAGAGTCTAGAACTCCGAAAGACACTACCAAAGAAGCCAACGAACTTCATGGAATGTTACAACTGGGTTTCGGAACACATTGTAGCCATGGGGTAATTCTCAATACTATAATGGTTACTGAAACCTACTACCCAGAGAGCAACCAAGGGTTGCCGACTGAGGGATTAATCACCAGTATAGTGGAGTGGCTTCCTGCGAGTTAATAGGAAGTCATCCAGAGAAAATCTATTGGTTGGGTATGGAGTTACAAAGGATCGGAGTCAAATGACCTACGATGGTTGTAATAATGACCATCTTTACAGATATAGCCGTGGATAAGACTGATCATTTTATCAATGGCGAAGACAATTGGAGCCAACTCAGTTCGACTTAAGAACTAGGCCATAGGTCTAAAGACTCTGCTAATCGGAATATTACTATTGGGGACAGCACGCTTCCTAAGAAGAAATATTGTAATTACCGAAGAGGGTGTTATGGTTTTCAGGGTCCACAGGTGTTCACACTTTGGAAGAAAACTTGACATTGTGAGATACAATTGAAGAAGTACATAGTTGTATGATAAATAGATGTAGTTCGCAAACACGCAGACATGGAATATAAATATCGAAGTGCCTCTCAAGCTTTAGATATCATCAAGCAACAGAGACGAGACCTTAACAATATAATATTGTTTTTACGATTCTACCCTACTTCACCTACTTTACTTCGCTCCTAGTAGTCATAAACGAAACGAGCCAAGTCCGAGCCTTCCTAGGCAATCTCCATCTACAAAAACGAATCTCGATTGGCCTAGACAATCTTGAAGTCTATCAGCTTGTCTCCGCCTAACAAGTATGATACCTTTTGGCAGCCCAAAGCCTACTGGAAACACAAAGGCTAGTTGGCAAAAAGGATATGTATCAAAGTATTATGAACTCCCTACTTGCAGAAAACAACCTGGAAATTATACCTTAAAGCATGCCGGCAAAGAACCACTTTGCATCTTCTGCCACTATCTTAGCCTTAGTAGCAAATCCCCATTCCTGTCTTCCCAAGTACCCATTACTCTCCTGAGTCATCCTCAAGCACCGTAGCACAACAAAGTATAACAATCCTCTTATCAATGTTTTCACTGTAAATTATCTCTCTGGAAAGAGTTTTGTTTTTCACTCTTTCATGATCTTTGTAACGTGTTCGCAGAGCACTAATCACATTATCGGTAATAGAAACGATAGTTGGCAGGTGGCCTGCTCTTCCAGAGAGGAGGCAAGAGCTGAGAACTAAAGGAGGCTTCGAGGGTGTACTGAGGAACAAAGAAGTAACCGTTCAACCAAGTATATTGAAATACTGTCTGTCGAAGTCTGCCTTTTCTATCGTAGAAACAGGCGGTCTTTAAATACACAAATCTGTTCATGTCTAGCATGAACGAAACTAATCAAATGTATCAATCGATACACTTTGGTGAAACTAATTAAGTATCAAAGCGATACTTAAAACAAAACATAAAACAAAACCAATAACCAAGTACCCGTACCGGTTACATTCCCCAAAACAAAACAACTGTTTTAACAAACAAAACCTAATAATCATCAAAAGTGGATTCCGAGAAACTCATGGCTTCAGTTTCTGCTAAAAACTCTTCATCATAAGTATCACACCAGAGACAAGAAGAAATCCTAAGAAAACATTTAGACTCAAAGAAATGCAAATCGCAGTAGTGATGAATACCAGATTCATGCTGTACGTCAACCCAAGCATGGTTGCAATCAGGACAGTAGTCTATCCCAAGGATTTCGAAGTAGTCTTCAAGTTGGATAGCATCGCGGTTCAACAACAGTCCAACAACCTGTTATCGTAGCCTCACCTTGAGTTCCATATAGTTTGACATCGTTACGGTATTCGGATGGTGATTGGTGACTAGATAAGGTTGTTGAGGGCCGGCTTCATAGCTTGATTTTCCTCATCGCTGCTTTCGAATTCCAACTCAAAGTATGGTGCCCAAAATTCATCTCTACCTTCGAGTTCTGCATGCCATCACTCAGTTTCTGGCATCGTAGGTGTCCAGCACATGGTGATAGAATTGATTGTTGGGGGGAGGGATTCATTTGACATGTTATCTTTCCACCAATCATTTACCATATCCATAGCGTGCTCTAGTCTTTCTAGAGGTTCCCAGCTGTTTTCACTTGTTGGATATCCTTTCCATTTGACTAAGAACTGATCATTTCCATACCAAAGGCGATGGTCTCTGATTTCTTCAACTTCCCATTCATCTTTCTTGTTAATGATGATAGGCTCAGGTCGAGAATTAGTTCTTCCAAGGAACTTGGAGTCGTCATTCGGGTAGAATCGCTTGACAGCAGAGGTGTGGAAGACTGCAGTATTGCAGTGGTACATGCGTCCATCTATCTGGACAGTGTAGTTTTCTGTATGCTCATCAAAAAATAGGACTTTGAAAGGTCCTCACCATCGGGGTTGTAATTTCTTGCTGCGTCCAACATTGGTAATAAACATGTTTCCATGTACCATGAGCATACCACCTAGTGGAATAGGGACATGTTTGCGTCCTCGCTTCTGAGCAGTCGTGGTGCTTCGGAATCGGGCAGCTTTAACAGCTTGGAAGGCATCATTCCGAATTGCTTGATGGCGGTTTAGGTGGTCATCGGAGGAGGGGACTGAGGAGTTCTTAAATAGTGTTGTGGGAAGAAGAGGGTATTGACGGCCAAAGATTGTCTTGTATGGAGACATTCCTAAGGTGTCTGAGAATCCGGCATTGATATATACAGCGAGCTCAACAAGAGCTGGTTCCCAGTTGGTTTGTCGTTCATTGATCATGTTCCTAATTCCAGTCTTGACTTCGCGAATCTTTCATTCTGCCTGGCCATTAGTCTCATGATGTCCAGGGGCGGCCATAATGTGGTTGATTCTGAGGGAGGTCAAGGTTTGCTTCCAGAATCTGGCGGTGAAACAGGGATCAGTATCACTGACAATAAATAAGGGGTAAACATGAGGGGTAAATAGATATCGTTGAAGGTTATTCCAGGTGTCTTTGGAGGAATCGGTAACCTTCATTGGCGTGAGCCATGTATATCCAGAAAAATGATCCACAGCTACCAAGATGGTGTCATATGCAGCGGATTTGTTGAAAGGTCCCGCGAAATCGATAGCATAGGATTTGAAAATTTCACATTGTAGTTGGAGGGTCTGTGCTTTCCCTTCAGGTAGTTGTGTTTACTCCTTATTTGCCTGGCATAGTTCACATTGTTTGACGAAATCGCGGAAGTCCTTTCGCATTTCAGGCCAGTAGACGTATTCCAAGGCATATTGGAGGTTGCGGTCCGCACTGTGGTGTTCTTTGTTGTGAATCTCCGTGATGACATATTCCCTAATTGTCATTCCATTGAACATATAGCCTTTTGGGATGTATAGGCAATGTTCACCATAACGGATACTGGTATAGACCATTCCGTTGGATATGTTGTAGGGGGCGAGATCACCATGCCTGGAGCTATCCATAGCTTCGAAGTAGATTGGGTCATGGCGATATCCTGCTATCATTTGGCTTCGGAAAGAGGAGATTAATTCCTCTGTAGTTGATCTAACATCTCACTCATCCTCAATGAGAGATCCACTTGTCGGTTCGACAGGGGTTTCCTCTTCTTCAAAGGTCTCATAGAGTTGTCGGCGATGCTCGGGGATCGTGGGAGGTATGACAGAAACAATAGTTTCATTGTTGTATACTTGTAAGGGTCCACCATATAGTGGTCGTAAATCGATTATGGGAGGAGAGGATGGTGGGGCTAACTGTGGAGGTTGTAGGTAAGATATTGCATCCACGTAAGCTACGGCTTGTTTGAGTTCTTCAAGACCTTGGTGCTATGTTGGAACAGGATTAAAGGTATGGGGAGGTTGGGTCGATCCATCTTCATCGATCATCTCTTCTGCTCCTTGTGCGGTATTGAAGCTGGTATTTTTGGAATCGTCAGCAGACATATAGTACGGTCGCTGGTATCTGTTGCCGAACTTAATCTCAGTCTGGTGAAAAGGGCAGGTGTCATAATAACAGTGGGACCAGTAGAGTCTGCTTTGTTCAAGCTCGTCAAGAGGTGTGCTGCAGAGGGTGCAATTGTTTTTCCATTCGTCATCAATATCTTTTCCTCGTTCAGTTCTGGCAGCTCTGTACATGGTGTAAGAGAAAGGATTGGAGGGAGCGTCTGAGCTGGCGGTAGCCACCGAAGGTTCTTGTTCATAGGAGGTGTCATCAGGACTGTCTTCGCTTTGTCTTGTGTAGTCATGAACAAGAGGAGGATCTGCTAGGTCTTAATTCTCATATAGGTGGAAGAGAGCATCAGCTAAATAGTTCGTTCTTCCAGGGGTATAGATGATTTTTGCATCGTATTTCCTGATCTCGCCTATCCATCTTGTTCTTCTCCTTCCAGGTATTCTTTCTGTTTTAAGATTAGTGAGAGGTTGGTGGTCGGTAACAATAGTGAAGGTATTGCCTATCAGATTATGGTTGAAAGCGACGAGAGCATCAATCACAGCAAGGGCTTCCTTGTCTGTTGTTCCATAGTTCATCTGCAAGTTAGTAAACTTCCTGCTGTGTAATGCTACCAGTCTTGCCGTTTCATGGGAGGCCCCTTGTCCAACCCATACTCCAACTCCAACATCCGATGCATCAGTAATTAGCTATATTGGTTCTTGTTTACTATAGTCGATAGGTTGTATAACATTGGTATTTCTAATCAACTCCTTGATGTTGGTAAAGGCTTGGTCACGAGTGTGGGTCCAGAAAAATTCTGCATTGCTGGTAAGGTCTGTGAGCGGCGCTGTCACAGTGGCGTGGTGTGGTAGAAACTGGGAAATGTAGTTGACTAGTCCTAAGAATCGCATGAGTTCTTTTTGATTCCGGGGTGTCGTCCAATCCGTTAAACAGGATATTTTTCCAGGGGCTGCATGTATTCCTTCGTCATCTATAACATGTCCTAGGATATCGAGTTTATCGGCAAACAGGATTGATTTGTTTCTGCTAGCATAGAATTTAGCTTCCCTTAGTTTGGTACAAACCAAACCTATATGGTAGGCATGTTCTATTTTGGTGTTCGAGAAGATGAGGATATCATCAATGTAGACCCAGACAAAATGGTGGAGGTATTCGCTCAGGAAGTTTTCCATAATTCATATAAAGGTGGCACGCGCATTCATATCACCTTGTAACATAACTCGGCTAATGAAACTTCCAAAGGGTGTTTTGAAAGTGTTGTAGCGTTCGCTTTCTGGATCTAACCTTGTCTGGAAATAGGCATTGCTTATGTCAATCTTGCTTCGAAATCTAGCCCTTCCAACTGCATTCAGGATTTGGGTTTCGTTTGGGATAGCAGAACTGTCCATCAGCATGTTTTCATTCCGTAGTTTGAGGTCAACTAGGGGGCGAATTCTTTTGCCATCTGCTTTGGGTTGAACAAACATAGGAGTGGTACCAGGAGCTTCTGCCCAGTAGATGACTCCTCTTCTTTGTTGTTAGTTGATCCAATCACAAAGTGGGCTTTTGTATGCGTCAGGAATAGAGTAGGTGGTTTGGTTCTTGAGATTAGAGGGGTCTCGGAGGCGAATGTAGTGATTCACCTCTCTCATAGGCGGTAGTTCTTCAGGTATTTGATCAGAGAAAACATCAGAGTATTCATCCAATAGTCGTTGAGCAGTTGCTTCACAGACTGCGGCTCGGTACTCTCCGCTTGTCAGCTTGCATGAGACTCTGACCTTCTGATCTAGGAAATCGATGTTTGATTCCCCGCACCTGGTTATAGCTTTGTGGCGGTTCAGGAATAGCATACCTATTAGGGTATCATATTTGGCTAGATTTCCAACAAGCATTTCCTGGGGGGGTAGGACTGCAGAACCAAGTCGAATAGTCGCACTACAGGTTTTATGGCTTGTGGATCGTGATCCCTTTACTGCCATATTGACTGGTATAGGTTGGTTAAGGTCTCGAGTTGGGAGTCCATGGACAGAGATAAAGGCATTACTGATCATATCTCTTCTGATCGCACTAGTGTCGAATAGGACTCGAGCCTTTTTACCATTGATCACAATAGTACCTTCTAGGGCAATGTGTGCTTTGAATGTAGCTGGAGGTCGAACACTGTTGCATTCCACATCGATATATCCGATATGGATCTCCTCATATTCACTGGGTTGGGTATTATCACTATCGCTCTCAACGTTGTTGGCCGATGCCTCTTGCTTAATTGCCTTTCCTTTCCCTTTCTTCGTAGGGCAGTTCTTTGCCATGTGTCCTGTTTTTCCACATTCAAAACATTCTCCTTTCTGCCATCTCGATTCTTTGGAGGATTTTGTTTTCTTCTTGAAAATCCGTGGGGTATTGTCTTCAGAGTTGCTGGGGGCCTTGTGCCGTGGCTGGCTATTCCTACTAGAGAATGTTTGTGTTTTGTAGGCCTTGGTCTCGTGGAGAATGGCGTCCTTTCGTTCTGCTCTTGCAATTATTATTGCAATATCGTGGCCATCTTCCTCGAGCGGTTCTACTTCTCACCGGAGGATAGGGTGCATAGTGTCGTAGAATCGTCGCTTCAGGATGTATTTGGAGATACTTTCTTTCTCCATTCTGTCCTTATATATCATCAGGTCTGTAGCCACATTGGTGATTCTCTTGACATGCGTTCCATTAACTTGCTGGAGCTGGTTGAATTTGTTGTATAGGAGGTCGTTGGTAATAGAGGATTGGAATCGTCCTTTCAGGTAATCGAGAACTGTAGATCCTCTTAATCTTACATTTCCGCCGTATTCCTTATAGCATTGGTGGTATGCGTCGGTTGCCTTTCCTTCTCAGAATGATTCAATGTATAGTCCTGTCGTAGGATCTTCCACATCTTTCTCTTACAGGAGAAGATAGTGTGTGAGTTCAGTCGCCCTTTGGTCAAAGGCTTCAGGTTTGAGGTCTTTTCCCTCCCCTGTAAACTTCGCAGGGAGGTGGAGTTTAAACTTAGGGGGTTCAAATGCTGCAGGTACTTCCTCTTCTTCAGGCTGAGCCCACGATTTTCCTCCTCCAGACAGCCCTCCTTCCATGCTAGCCATGTCCGATTCGCTACTGGATTCAGGGTGGATTGGAGGTTCAAAGGAAAGCTTCTTTGCTGGAGTAGAAGGGAATTCTCCTGAAGGTTATGTGTCTTCCGTGTTTGCAAGATGGCCCGGCTCTTTAGCAGAGCGCCACGGTTGTTTCTTTCTTGTAAGGTCTTGTTGTGAGATTTGCTTTCCATTTCTGGTCATCAAAGACTATATCTTAGGTTTGAGACGAAGCCGAATGTGCCGTGATTCTGCCGCTTCTCTCCGCTAGCGTTCTCAGGTAAATATCGATAGGTTGATCAGGCCTAAATCCGAGGACAGGTTCTTAACCACTTGCTGAGGTTAAAAAAATGTAACATGTTCACAGAGTGCTAATTATGTTATCGGTAATAGAAATGATAGTTGGCAGGTGGTCTGCTCTTCCAGAGAGGAGGCAAGAGCTGAGAACTAAAGGAGGCTTCGAGGGTGTACTGAGGAACAAAGAAGTAACCGTTCAACCAAGTATATTGAAATACTGTCTGTCAAAGTCTGCCTTTTCTATCGTAGAAACAGGCGGTCTTTAAATACACAAATTTGTTCATGTCTAGCATGAACGAAACTAATCAAAGGTATCAATCGATACACTTTGGTGAAACTAATTAAGTATCAAAGCTATACTTAAAACAACACATAAAACAAAACCAAGTATCAAACGATACTTAAAACAAACCGAGTATCAAAGCGATACTTAAAACAAAACATAAAACAAAACCAATAACCGAATACCCGTACCGGTTACAATCTTTAATTTTTTCTTTTTTTATGATTATCTTCTGAGGAGGGGTACCAATCGAGAATAGTTCTCTTATAGTGAGTGGCTAAACCTACACTACTGTATTAGTCCGCGCATTAAAATAATGTGAAATTTGGTAACAGGGCAAGGGATAGTACTAGGATAAAAATATTTCCGAAAAGTGATCATAGGTGGCAATCTCATGAGATAACCTGAAATCCCGAAAACTTCAATCCACACTATACCACCCAAAATGAAAGAGAAAACTCTTAGAATTGGACATCTCTCAGATATTGAGAAAGGCGAAATTATTGGACTGTAGATGGTCCATCAGAGTGTTGCACAGATCTTATCACTCTTGACCTATCCAAGACAAGACTCAGTGGTACGAAAGTTCATTCAGTGGTGGCAAAAGAGAATGCACTATCCTAATCGTCCTACAACTGGCCAGCCTTCCAAGATAAGTGTGTGAGATTGGCAATGACTGCTGCAAGCAGCAAAGGCAAAGATATGTCAGTCTTCAAGCAAGTTAACACAAACAGTAACTCCAAATGTTATATATATATAGACTGTCAAGGGTATCCTGGCAAAAGTAGAGGTTAAAAAATAGCAAGTAAAAAAGAGAGCAAAATTGACTGAGATCCATACAGTAGAATGGTTATGCTGGGCTTTATGCTATGCAGATTGGAGTGAGGGAAATTGGGAGTGGGTCATATAGAGCGACGAATGCAGTGTAGAAAAGAGCAATGATCTACAGACTGTTTGGGTCTTCAGTACGCCATATGAAAAGTGGGATAAGGACTGTATCCAAACACATGAAAAGAATTCAGAAGTGAAGCTGATAGTTTGGGGATTCTTTTGGGGTTCATATCATGGTACCTTTGTCCCTTTAATTGTCAAATCTGTGGATAGATTTGTCTATGAAGATCTTTTAGATTATCTTTTACCTCCAGTCCTGCAGAAAGTGCAAGAAACCACTGGTGCAAGCCCTATTTTTATGGAAGACAACTCTAGAGTCTATAAGAATAATGTGGTAAAGGAATGGCATGATAAGCATGGAGTTGAAGTAATGGAATGGCCAGCATGTTCACCAGATTTGAATCCAATCAAACACCTCTGGCATCGGCTTAAGGAGAAAATGCAAAAGATGTATCCTGATATTGAGGATACAAAAGGAAGAACAGAAGCAGTGAGAAGACGTCTTGCTGCGGTTGTTCCACTTGTGTGGAATACATTGGAGTCAGAATATCTAGAGAATTTGTAGAGAAGTATGCTGCCTAGAGTCTATGCAGTTATTGCAGAAAATGGCTGGTATACCAAATATTGACTGTTTTTTTGAATTCTTTTTACATATATGTCTTCTGCTATCTGTAATTAATCCTCTCACTCATTATTGTATGGTCCCAATATATGGTTCAGGCGGGGAGGTAGGAAATATCGATGTTGTAGAGGTGAGTACGGGGGGATTTTTCAAGCCTCGAAAAAACTTTGTCACCCGACTGTACCCAATTGCCAGAAACCATAGAGAGCACTACCAGCTGGGTAACCCCCAACCAAAACGTCTTCGAATACGGTAGGAACATGCTGGTTCTCCCATACCTTTGATCTTGGTGCCATGCAACAGTGGTACTGTGCAAGTGTCGTTCGATTGCGAGCACTGTACAGTACCTGCCAGTGCTCGCACGACCGAATTGAAGCTGGAGACTTTATGTTCGTTCGTTCGCGCCTCTTAACTAAGAATTGACCCCAACTTTGCACTTTCTGTACTCGTAGGTCTCTTCACTTGTATCATAGCTACTCCAAAAAGGGCGCCAATCCTCAGCGGGGAGGAACTAGTAATTTACCGGGTATGCGAATTGCCATTTCAGGCGTCCCGCCTCCACTTGGCCCCACGAGCACTTAATTCTACTAGTAACTTATCGAGTTTTCTAGTGTTTATCATACTATGTGTACAGTATATCAACCTATCGCTAATAGACCACTTTTTGTTCGAGGTTCAAAGGCCATTCCTCGTGTCTGTTCCTAAGGAGTAGGACTTTCAAAGTACCGCGGTGTTTCTCGGGGGGGGTGGTTACATGGCCTCGGCACTTTGGCTTGAGGTGGCACCCATTGATACAAGTATCATATCCGGGCAAAAAAAAAAAAGTAGTGAATTTGGTATTAGCTGTGTAGTTGAGAGATGTAAACGAAGAGGGCCAAGGGAGGCATCTAAATTAAGGTTTGCCGCTTGTCGTGGCGGAGAAGGTATTGGGCAGAGTAGTCTACTCGTGCCGTATTCTGCGTAAAAGCTCTCGTAGTAAATTTATATATCGAGTTATGATAAAGTCGCGATTAAGGCATCATCTTATAGCACTCGCATTATTGCTTCAAAATTTCACAAACCTAACATTTTGGAATGCGACCCGGACTTTACGTGAGCACATTAACTGGTAGACGCAATTCAAATATATTCTACCAGACTATTATTAGTGTCAAATCTATGAAATGTCCCTCGCAATCAAACCGCGAGCCAGCACGCTAACTTCGACAGCGGTCTGCATGCAAGACTTTCCGTGCCTTCAACCATGTTGATAAGCCATGTAAAGTGGTTCGATATTCGCCAGCCGTATACCTCTACTCAATCATGGGAAGGATCAAAGAACTCTTTGTGACTGGTGAGGAGATAATACTGGCGCAAAACTTTTGTCTCAATCACTAATGTTGAGTAGCAGCAGAGGCAAGGAAATGAGCCCAGTCGGTGAAGATCTTAAATATCCATCTCGGATAAGAGTCCTCCCCCAACTATCCCGCGCCTAATATCACACTTGTGAATCCGATCCGCAGCATAAGCGCACCGAGTAGAAATGAAAACCCGATTCGAACAGGA
This sequence comes from Tuber melanosporum, assembly GCF_000151645.1. Taxonomy (NCBI): domain Eukaryota; kingdom Fungi; phylum Ascomycota; class Pezizomycetes; order Pezizales; family Tuberaceae; genus Tuber; species Tuber melanosporum. Next base: position 65,239 of record NW_003298940.1, read on the forward strand.
AAGAAGACCGTAAAACACCCCATAAATGTAAAAAAAAGGGGGGGGGGATATTTAGACCATAATCCCCCGCTAAGTGGAACAAATTTACTTTTTTGTTTATGTCGACAAACGAAGAGGGAAGTGAAAAAGTGAAAAAGAAGGCCACCGTTTACTCCTTGTTCTTGCCCTTTTCGCTCTCTTTCGCCTTTCCACCCTTCCTCTCCAGGATTGACTCACGGTCCTTATCCAACTTCAGTTTGGTAATCTGAACTTTTGAGGGATGAATTCCAATGGGGACCGATTGGCCGTTGACCTTCTCCCTGGTAACGCGCTCGATGTGGATGACATATTTGAGACGGTATACCGAGACAACCTTTCCCTCACGGCCCTTGAGAGATCCACGGGTGATGACGACCTCGTCATCCTTGCGGATGGGGATCGAACGGACCTATGCACCGTTTAGCTAAGTTAGATACTAGAGTTCGTAAATGGAGCAAAATCGTAGGCGGAGATATGACAGACGTTGTGCTTCTCTCTCAACTCCTTCGAGAGAGGTGCCGACATTATAATTCTGCGGACGGAAGAGGGGGCGCTAAAGTGTGCCTTTCTGGACTTTCTCCTGGACGCGGAGATGCCTAATTTCCATCACAACATCCAAAGTTAGCCAAACTTTCATCTCAGCCGTAATATTTTTGATCTGTAACCCTTCCTCGGGTTGCAGAAATCCAAACGTACCGGCATTGAGTTTGGTCATTTTGGCAGTGGTGAAGGGAGGTTGATGGTGTCGTTGGTCGGTTTCCGCTAGGTTGTCGTCCTCAGTCGTCAAAGTTGGGAGTATGGCTGAGTTTTCGCTGCATCAGGCTGGCGGGCAGTCGCTGTGGGTGGGTTTATTTGTCGAGACTGTCCTACTAGAGGGCGGGGGCTGTGCCCTAAGGGAGTTACCGATTGAGATCAGATCAGACATTGATGAGAGATTAGATTTAAAAGATTAGATTAAGTAAATCTAGACGCTAAAATTCGATCATAGCGGACGAGCAACCGAGACCCTCCCTACACACGCCTCGCCTCGCCTCACCACGGCTCACGTCGTCCAGCCAAATGCTGCAGCATCTCTCTGTTCCAACTCCCTCACGTGTGGCCCATCACTCTCCCTGGTAGTTTTACTCTATTGACTCTAGAACTTCTGGTCATCCAGTACATAGAACTCAGTCTTCAATCTTTCATTTTCACATCATCCATAGTTTGCAACTTTCCGCCTGTGTTTTACTGCAAGTCCGACGCGCCCCAACGTGAATCTGATACATCTCTCGAGGGGAAGCAGGAAAGCACACAGTGAGCAGTTTGTCCCATTGAGCTTCATCAATCTTGCTCTATTTTGTGATTTTTGCTAACGCGTTCCAACTTCGGATACGTCAGAGGAGGGGGTTTAGGACAGCTATGTCCTCAAACAATAGCTTTCCGTATAATTCACATCATGTCCCAGCAGAAAACCCGGCCCAATACAAACCTTCACTACCAAGCCATAACATCAACCAGACGTTTCATCAACAGCCTTTAGCCGGTGGCTACGTTCGACCCGAATATGTAGCTCCACAGAATTGGGCTCCCTATAGCAATAGTCAGCATGCGTATGCTTTGCAGCAAACCTCCTCAGGGGGCTCTGGAAGCGTTGACGGTGGTCCTGGAAGGAGTGATGGAATGGTTCCTTCTAGTCAGGCACAAGTGAGGGCGGCAGCAACCGCAACAACAATGCCTCCTACGCACCAAAACCAGAATGGGATTGGCGCTCGTCAAGTTTCTGGAGCCGGAACTGGAGGCTATGATTATGCGACTGCTTACTCTCATGACTCCAACTATGGACAAGTCTCTTCTGCCCCTTCGACGTCAGCCGATTCTCTACAATCACAATTCCGCACTACCGCTCCATCGTTACAGCAATATTTCAATTATTCTGGTGTCCCGCAGCATACTGCTGCCGGTTACGTGCCAGCGTATCAGGCATCGACCTCGACTGCTTCTACTACTCATATTTCGCAAACGCACCAGACGCAACCTCGGATGACAAAGCCAAGCTTCCAGCAGCCGCGATCACAAACACCGAGAAGCACCACGCAGGTTCCCGAGAAACCTGCATCAACATACACATCTTATCAATCAACTCACAACACTGCTCCGCCGCAGCAACAGCCACTGTTTTCAACAACGCAAAACCACTCGCTTCTATCGGCCGCGGTGGGCCAGCCAATAATCAATAACCTTCAAGATTCCAGCGCCCAATCTACCCCAACAACCCGGAGTGCAACACCGGAGGTTCCTTATTCATCTGGCCCTTCCTACCAAAAGACAAATGTGCAGGCAGCATCACAGCAACCATTGTCAATGCTGAGAACTCAATTGCCGACAGGTCCCAACCGCCAGACTTCCATAATAGGATCCTCAACACAATCCGATGATCGCGAGGATCTTTTTCGGGCCATACGCCCTCCAAGGGGCAATGGAGAGTCTATACAAAACACCATGGATGTGCCAGATCAACAGAATACTACGCCAAATTACACTCGGAGTCTACAAGAACAACAGCAAGAATATCGATACCAACAGCAGGTACAAAACCAAGCGGAAGCTCGGGCACAGGCACAGGCTCGAGCAAAGGTGGAGGCTCGAGTAGAAGAACAGGTGCAAGCCGAAGCAAAAGCTCAAGCAGCAGCAAAAGCTCAAGCAGAGGTGAGAGCTCGAGCGGAAGCCCAAGCTCGAGTGCAAGCCCAGGCACAAGCAGATAGAGAAGCCCAGGCGCAGTTACAAGCACAAGCCCCAAAGAATTCCCAAGTAGCTAAGAAGTCGAGAAAACGGTCTCAAGGTAAAACAAAACAACAAAACTCTTCCTATCAACCCCTAGACGAACCCCAAGCAAATCAACAATACCAACAGTACCAGCAACATCAACAGCAAAGCCAGCAGCAGAATTATCAACAGCCGCAACACTACCGGTATTATCAACCTCCAGTGCAGCAAACCCTGACAAATAACCAGAATAACCAGCAACAATTGGAAACTTGCGCCCACCCCACTCCCCTTAGGGATGCCGCCACACACTTGCCGCCACTCGCCGGATATCACCCTGAGCCAGAGCAACATCATGAAGCCCGGGCATCACAACAGCGACCAGAAACATATACCACTTCTCACCCACAAAATCAGAATTCAATGGCGAACCCTCCTCAGTATCCTCCCCAATATCAACATGAGCCGCATCAAACCCCTAGGCACGGGTCCCCTTCGCAAAAAAGCACTCACAATCCTCAGCCTCAACCACTTCCACAGCCACAACTCCAACAATCCTCGCAATATCACTCGCCGCCAGAACCTCAGCATCCGCCACAAGAACAACAGCGGCAACATTTGCCACACTCCGCATCTCAAACACAAGAAGCCCCTGAACCCAAGCCAGCGAATTTAGGACCAATAGATCCTGCTGTGTTAGAACAACAGATGAGGGACATGGTAGAACGGATGCGCTATTATCAATCACAGGATCCCCACACCTTTCAGGCTGTGTGGGACAGTGTCCGCAAGAGCAATTCTAATGCTAATGCAATTGCTGGCGGAGGAGACGATGGGCATCCGAAAGCTATCATGCCTAACACCGGTAACTCCCAACATAGGATCTCAAATGTCAGCTCGCCGCCTTCGATCGGTAGTCCCTTGGTTAGACCTGTAAGTGTTGCATCCATTGAAAGGCGTACAATGGGCGAAGATGCTCCACCGCAACCCCCCCAAAGTGAAATTTATGAGGGTTATCACAACCGAACGAGCAGCAGCTATGATGTGAATCCTATCAATGACAATCAACCCCCCCCCGAGTTGGCCCAGCAAAACTATTCAGTTCCCCAGCAGCCGGAACGACTACCCCAACCTCCCCAGATGACAGCACAGAGTGCTTCCACACACCAAGTTCCAATAGTTCCACCTCCGAACCCGCCAACAAATACCCCATCTTTATCGCGTGCTATCAACACCAGAGATACACAAGCACCCAGAAATAGCGCAAACAAGCATGGATGGGATATTGAGCAAAAGAGACGTGTTGCAAGAGCTGTAGCGAGTTACCTGTGCAGCACTTCGGAGAGTGTTATATCCGAGGAGGCTGTTATGGAACTTCTAGACAAGAATAACCATTTTGTTAGCTTGTGCGAAAAATTGGAAAGCCGTGGATTCAAATTCGATCGTGGGGTGTTTGCTCGAAAGTTGCTGCAGGAGACATCAGGGGCAAAGATGGGAAAGCCAAAAGCGAGGGAAAGGGAGAGTTATAGCGGAGGTGCAAGAGTACTTGGCGAAGTAGACGATAAACAAGAGAAGGACATTCAAGAGAAACAGCAGCAGCAAGCTGTCAAACCCTCGCTTGTCGTGAAGCTATCGCTCACACCCTCGGCTACTCCGACGAGCGCGAACACCAGTACACAAACTCAGCAGCAGTCCTTTCCGAGAGTTACAAACGAAATTTTGTCGCGGTCGCTTGCTCCTCCCCCAACAGCCCAAACTTCCACACATAGCCCAAGCATGACAGCTCCAACAAAAACCCCTCCACAAACGGGGACCTCTATTATGGCGCCGCGAGGAAGAGGGAGGCCCAGAAAAAACCCAATTGGGACAATTTCCGGACCACCGAAGACTCCTGCGGCTCAAACCATTCAGCGATCTTCTCTCCCAACGCCCCCGGTGACAGTAACCTCCAACCCCCAGGATAGCTCGCTACCGTTGATAATTTCCTCTCCTCTTTCTACTCCTACATCCGCACCCCTACTCAACCAAAATTCCCAGCTCCGATCAAGGGGTCCTGGCAGCGAGAGCATCAACAACGATAACATCTCCGAAATCCCTAGAAATCCAACACCCCAGAGCGTGAGAGCCGCACACGCCGCCCCTCCACTGGGACATCGTAAAGACCCACAATTCGTGACCCCGTCACTCGTGTCCAGGACGCCGACACCTCCGGTATCAACCCTTCATCCCACCCCTCTGACAACCACTACTGCGGCTGCAACCACCTTTGGACCCAACCATCTCAACAGTTTTCCAACAAAGATGGTTTCATCCAACTCAACAGTTGACTCCGCTCACGGGCCCCAGAAAATGGATCATAGCCCTGCAGAGCATAACGAACCTGGGGATAGTCGTGAAGAAACTGGAGCACCCGCCGGACCTTCCGACAAGCAAAAATCCCTTGTTGTCAAATTGCCCTTACCAAAGTTATCACAACCGAAAGGTAATTTCACCAACCACCTCCCAACCTCCCCTTTTTTAGATCTAACATTAATTCCTCCCCAGCCGGGAAGCTAACCGTGCCACGTGCAGAGAACCCACCTGTTATCGACCTTACCGATCCCACTCCGGAGCCGCAATCTATCAACCCTTCTCCTAATCCAGAGTCTGCAGCAACAAACCTTCGTGAGGCACAAAAGACTAAACAAACCAGTCCCGAGCCTAGTGTAATGCCAGCGAAAACCCCAAAACCAGAAATAATTCTTGCGGAGCAGCCTGTTTCCCATATTAGGAGATCTATTGTCGGGAGGAGATCTAGATACAACCCTGACACAATCGTCATGGACCTCCTCCGGACCATAGGGAGGCACCCTACTCTCCCAGCGCTCAATTCTGGACTGGAGGTGTTAAAGGATACCCTGCCGAATTACTTTAGTGGACCAGTAGATTTGACCACAGTTCGTTGGGATATATTAGATCCACCCCCACCCTTTGCTCATAATGATGAAACGGAGGATGAGGCCGAGATCCTACATAGGTCCCTGGGAGCTGTTGGGGTAGGTGGAGGCCTGGTTGGTGTTGTGGCTTCGCCTGCGCCTGCTCCGCGTAAAAGAGGACGTAAAAAGAAGGGCGATGTAGCTTCTAGTGTTCCTGGCCATGCGCCCCTGGCGTCTACAGGCACCCCCTTCCCACGCCCACGAGGTAGGCCAAGGAAGGGGACGTCCATAACACCAATCAGGAGTACTATAATCAATGTCTCGGGAGACGCAGGCGGACCATCCAACAAAGCTAGTTTTACGCAGCCAACTGGAGCCTCTGTGAGCGGTGCCGGTGTCCCGGGCGAGGGACCCTCCCCCCGCATTGGCTCCTCCGAGGCAGGTGGGAGACAGAGGGCATCGGTAGGTGCCAGTGGCTTGCGAAATGTCTCAACTCCCTCGGGATCCAGTATCGCTGTGTTGATCCCTCCGCTGAGTGGGGCATCCAAATCTGAGTACCTCACCACTCCGTCCAACGACCGAAAGAGAAAGTCGGAGGAACGAGCCGAGGGTGGGAGGGCTGGAAAGACCCCGAAGCTGAGCGTGAAATCTCGCTCCCAAAAGTCGGGTCGTCCAGAGCCCTCCGGATTTAAGATTTTTGAGTGTCGTTGGAAGCATTGCCGTGCAAGATTGCACAATTTCGAAAACTTGCGAAAGCATGTGTTTAAGGCACACAAAAAACTGACCACTTATAATGCTTATGCATGCCTTTGGGCATCCTGTCATCGCGAGCCCCCCGAAGAAATGAAGAAAAGGGCAATAGAGCTCGGGACAATTCTCCCGGACAAGATATCTCACGATTTCAAGATAGGCGAAGAGTGGGAGGCCCATATAGACGAGAATCACCTAGCGCAGGTCAAGGAGGAACTAGGCCTCGGCCCCGCGGTGCTCCCGAGTGGTATGAAATTCCCCTAAGCTTTCTCTACCTTACATACGAAACTGACAATGTCATAGACTGTGAATCTGGAATAAGTGACGTGGACTATATGTCCGACCGTGATGGACACCCGGTAACTCCCCTCGCTGTCCTCGCTCCCCCAGGATACCGGTTTACCCCCCCCCCGGGCTTCCCGGTAAACCCGCAATTTAGACTCGCGCACGGGTTACCAACACCGCCTGCCCGTAGGAGACGTAACGCGACCGGTCGGGAGGGGGCACTAGGAGTGGTTAGAAATCTGGCGGCCGGCTCGTCCGACCCTGAAAAGCCGGATGATGATGACGATGAAGGGTGGAAGGCAGACCAGATTCCGGTGGTGGAGGAGGAAGATGTCCAGATGAGGGAGGGAAATTAGACGTAGAGGTAAACGCCGTGACTACTGCCCGTATCCTAGTTTGCTTGGGAGATAATTTGCCATTATTCTTTTTTTCTCTTATCTTTTTCCACTGCCTTCACTTGGAGAGGCCAATGACTCGGCGATGTTGCAATGTTTTTTGTAGTTCAGAAACCCCGCATCTTTGCTCAGATACCGCTTCTTTTTTTTTTCTCCCCCTTTTTCATACTTCAATTCTACAAGATTTTCCAAAGCTCTGAATACCTCTTGTCGATTGTTTTCCGATTGCTTCCCTTTGCCCCCTTGAATTCCAGCTTGCAGATTCGCGCCGAAAAAAGGTAGCTATTATCTGCCGAATTTCTTCCTTCTCCTTTCCCCTCAATTGTCTGCATAGCTACGTTACTCTAAAGTGACAATTGCATAAACACAGCGATCCAGAAGCACGAAGTATATTTTAGTTAGTCTAGTCTAGCTTACTTTTCCCGCCCGTTTAATTTCTTTCCTTTCCGATCTTTTCATTTTCCGGTCGGAGCTTCCCTATAGGGTTTGTATGAACATGGGAATTGATGTATATCAATCGCCTGGCTTGACAGGTAGGGGTGGTGCGTCGGATAGATGAATGGAGGAAGGGAATGAGGGAATTGATAGGACATGTTTGCGGAATTAAATGTACGATAGCTTTCCAAACACCAATGACCAAAATTGTTGAATTTTCCTTCCTCGCTTTTGCGACTAGTATGTATATCCTACCAACATGAATCGATAAACATCCCAGTGAGCAGGTAGTTTTGGGCTACTTGGTCAGAAAGATATCATGAACGGTAGAGCACCTGATTTCCGGCCTAATTTACACCAGTGAATATATCATACTTGGCTGGGGGAGATGCGGGGCAGGACAGTTTATCCTCCATCCCACTGCATACTACAAAATCATTATAATACACATTACTTCAAGCTTGCACAGGTACTCGGACACTAGAATATGACGAGTGAAACTTTTACCTAGTCACTCGGCCACCCCACTTAAAAAGTTGCCTCCCAAACGAAGAGGATGTCCACTCAACTCGTCCCCCCAGCCAAGGCTTGTTTCATGCGGAACACCATGCAAACGCTCCACCCGTACAATAAGCTGCGCAATAACCTCAGCGCCGAGTACTCGCCAGCCAGGGCCACGCCAGAACCGTACCGGAAACCTCTGAAAGCATCCCACACGATACGCACTATTCCAAGTGAGATTGTGAAAAACGCCGAGGGGGCGCGCTCGTCCGGCAATTTTTCTTTGTTCGGATTCTTTGTTCTTCCGTGGTGGCGGTAGTGGGGGGGGGGGTCAAATGCACAATTCTATCACTCGCTACGATACCGGCGCGACATCACAACAGGCTTTGGATCTCAAGCCGGCGTTAGGGATGTGCTTTTGTGGGCTGGGGAAAGGGTAGAATGAAGATGGGGAGTTTTGTAGCAGCAGATGACTAGTGAAGAAGGCTTAGGAGAGGAGTGTTGTTAATTGAATCCGGTGAAGGAAATGACATCACGGTGCGTCTTGGTTTAGCGGTTGATAGATGTTTACCTGGCGTAGAGTAATACTACTCTCTATCTGATAAAACATGTTTCAAGTGTTCGAAAATGTTTAGCCTATCATAGGTGCGGGCATGAATAGTGCCATGCCAGCGCTAAGCAGCCTTAAAATGAAGAGAATACAAACCGGTTCGAAGGCCGAGGGAGCCAGAGTAGGTGGATGGGAGGAGGCCCACACACCTCCCTCAGACGGGAGAAAAGTGGTGATAGCCTCATGGCGTTGAGTCGTTTCCAAAAGGGTACCATAGCAAATTTCAATTACCAAAGCTGGAGAAGAGATGGAGGATGTAAGACGAGGAATCGGATCCAGCCTCAATATGTTCCGTAAACTACAGTAAACCGTAACAATTTATATAATTACACAACACCAACTCTGACAAGTTCTGGAAGATATGATAAAACCCGAGTAAAGCACTCCATGGATAACATGCAAGTGAGAACTCATGACTGTCCTGGACCACGTACCCGCTATAAATTCAACTCTAAGACACACCCGACTTGAAAGTTGGAAACCCCTGCTAGGTGTATACATATTACCGGGCACTCAATCGTTGATATTTCGGGACATATCTAGCCCCCCAAAACCAGTGCCCGGAGATCCCCCCGGAGCTGACGTATATGCCGAACCCATGGCCAATACATAACCTAGGACCTCTATTGATGGGTCTTGGCTTAGCATTGGATGAAAAACGATAAAATCAATCACCTCATTTTTAGCTACGGAAACCACAAAATAAGCATCCGCGTAGGGAGAATATTAACAGCTGTAGCACAGAGGCCTTTCTCCAGGGGATCTCAGGCCCGATCCCCGGATCGAGATATTTTATATCTCGTTTCAGTGAGCCACATCGTGAATGTCCACACCTCTCCTTTCCTTCATGGGAATCAGAAGTCCCCAACTACCTCTATCCACCGCCGTACAGTAGATAAAGTAGCTCGAACGCTTTTTCCTGTTTCAAAAACTCCGCCTAGAAGGCAAGGGAGAGTAGTGTTGGGACTATCACCGGATATGCGGAATCGGGGAAGAAGTTCTTGATCCATTGTGGTATCTGAAAGAATAGCAAGAGGAAGGAGGAAAGGAGGAAGCGCAAGTTGCCGAACGATAAGGTAAAACACGGAAGGGCAGCATAAGAGAAACGCGATGACACCCCATACTCGTACTGGACGCGTAACCATCTTTTCTAACAGAGCCCGAGTGATTCTCCATGAAAACACAACAAAAAAAAAAAAGACCTTCAGCAGAGGAGGTTCCAAGACGCCCAAGGATGAGTCATAGGGCATTGCGTGTTGGAGCATGCGTTCAGGGTAAGGCTCGCCCCGACATCCAGGGCCAATATTCCACGAGAACTAGTATTTCATGGTAAATCCAGTCTGCACAGGACGACTTCCAGTATCCTCTCTCCCGTCCTAAGCACCTTCTCTATCAGAACAGATATCTGTATTGGGCGCAGCAAAAGGGATCTCGGAATGTCAGAAACCTCGATTGTCTACCCCTCTGCGATGGAATAGCTTGACTGGGGAACGTAAGCCATTAATCCTATAGTACTATGAGCCCGCGGAATCCGGACTCGGAGGCGCGAGTATGCCCCGGGGACCATATCGGGCACGTCCCCGTCCGGCACCGCCCATTTATTCCCGAACCCCACCCGCCTTACTTTCCGAGCGAGTTCAAAGAGCGGGTCTCTCGATCCCACCCAAAGCCCACTCATCCACTATCACTCACTCCCCGCGCGCACGCTCACACATACTATACATCGCCCGCACACCCGCAACGGAATGGAAAAACTTTAGAAATCAGTTAGAATCAGGAAGTGTCAGTTGCGCATTCGCATTCTCTGTGAACGGAGGCCACACCCTCGACTTTCCCAGTAAGTGAGTTACAAATCCTATCATACATGATGGTTCGATCTACCGATCGCACTCACGAGTTCGCCCACATATCGCAAGGAAGTTACAATACCGCACTAAAGCGCTCCGTAGCAGTGAGACGTCCACCCGACCGACCAATGGGCTGAAATGAAAACCCGACTTGGAAGGAAAACGCCCAAGGGGAGGAGTTCAGAGGGTACATCGAGGAAGTGTAAAGAAAACGGTTTTCGGGACCACGATGAATACCACGCCCGGACGAACACACCCGGCCCCACCGCGCTTGAATCGGCGTCCATGGGTGCCGAACAAACGTCACAGAGATGAACCCTATCTATCATACAACACAAATTTCCCGGAAAACAAAATCTTCAGCGAGTGAGCAGCTGTGATCACATTGCTAATCATTTTGATATCATACTCGATCTAAAAAAGGAAGATGAAAAAAAAAAAAAAGGGAAAACTATTGACCTCACTGCACTACTACCCTTTTGACCACGGCGCACAGGAATATGGGCCGATGGGGTCAATAGAGCTATCTATGCGCCTCTGATGGAGAAAAAAATTTGAATTATGCTACAGTATCATACCTACCAACTACGTATGCGGGCAGAAGCTATATCCGAAAAGCCCACCATATAGCGAAACTATTCCGCCAATATCAGGCGTATGATATGACGAAGGCTATGCGAGGTATCGACAAAGATGCAGGCAGAATTCTCATCTCGCGCTCGCCACCGCGGAGGAAAACCGTTCCATAGGCCCCACGCATGCAGCGCCCCCACAACACGCAAAGCATACAACGGGGAAAATGAAAAACCTCCAATAGATACGTAACCACTCTAGCTTGATGCAGCAGTAGGACATTTCCCACGTGTTTCTATAGCCCCTACTATTCCTCACTGTGCTGTACGGTGGGGTATGATATATCCACTGCGATCCTTCCATCTCGCGTTGGTGGCGTTCAGTGGGGGGCAAAGGCTATTGGGCTCGAGGAAGCTCCTCCTATTACCCTCACTCTCCTCGTCTGCAGGTAGGGCGCCACAGCTACTCGAGTATGCAGGACAAACAACTCATTGCGTGCAAAATTCTTGCATTCCCAGGTTCTTCGGGGTGCAGTTCTCACCGACAGAAACAACACAAGCCTATAATTCAAGGTGTATGATAAAAGCACACAACTAAGCTACACATTATACCACCAAAAGGCCCCCCGAGGCCTCAAGGGGGGAAGGAGATCCTACCAATCACCCACCCCCGTTGTCCGATTATTGCTATTGTTTGTAGTTAACTTTCAAATCCTTTTCTCCTATTTTTTTCCCCCCCACTCTTCGCCCCTCCCTTCACCGACTTGGTACGTGGCTCATTTGATGATTCTTTTCAAAACCTGCGTTGTGGCTTGCATGTCTCAGCTATACACCCCGATGATTAAATGCAGTGCAATATAGATAAACCGATGAAGGCAATTAACCCCTGCCTCATTTCTGAATATTTCGAGACGCCCAGCCTGGGTCCACTCTATGATCAGACCATACCATGAGAGCGCTCCCGAGCTTGGTAGTTGTGTATCGTTTTTTTGTTTTTTTTGCTATTATTATATTATTAAAAGTACCGTTCTTGCTACCGCTATTATTTTGAGTTTCTCACCCAACGCGGGGGGTGGGGGCAGGCAGGCAGGCAGGCAGGCAGGCTTTGTGAAAACGTCCGACTCTGGCTGGCCGGCATGATACAGTCCTGCGCTATCGGCCCCGCGAGACCACGGGGGGCTTCGGGGCAATTGCAATTAGGGTTGGGTGTTTGAGATGTGAGGCATTTAGTTGTGCGTACGATAGGGTAGTCTAGGCATCTGAATTGGTATAATACTTATGCCGGTTTTTGCGGTTTTGATTTAAAACCAGTCATTTGAGGCATAATTCGGGGAAGGAAGCAAAGCAGAGTACCGGGAATCACACCATGAACAGCCCTTCGAACGCCTTATCATTCCTCAGGTAGCGCTCCAAGCGTGGCCGTGGTAGCACCGTACCTATCCCGGTTCAGGATGGGGGCTCGCTGCTGGACTGAAATTGTCGCGTAATGGATGCTTGCAGCAGATCCATTGATCGCGCCGGTCGCTACCCCAGGTGGCAGAGGGATACCGGGCAATGAATGGGGCAATGCCCAGGTCCGGATTCTCCTGGTAGCTGGGTTAGCCTCAAAACTTTCCTTACACAAGGAGCCATGCAGCGACTGACTGTCCTACAGATATACAAGTATGATACCGGGAAAGCCTGTAAACCCAGTTACGGCACCGATCCCGCAGGGCCCTAACTCGGCCGAGGGGAGTACAAAGCAGAAGGAAGGCAGGATAAACCCAGCACTGTACCAGAAACTCGCACGAGCACAGCGCATACGTTTTTATGCCATGCGTTGCTCATGAGGCTTGGTAAATTTGCAACAACAACAACAGGAAACTGCTACTGCAATCAGTAAGCCTTACCGCCTACCAATCCAACCCGTTTCAAAAACCAGAAACTTGAAGCCATCACCAAGGGAAAATCTCTTCCGAAAAACCAAGAAGGTTGCGTAATCCCCCGAGAGAGAGAGAGATGGAACAGATGTTGATATCAAGAAATTCTCTTACATGCATCGCCCCAAAACCCATAGCCTGCACACCTCTTCCCATGTTTCTTGGTTCTTACTGTGTTGTCCTGATCTACCTTCACTGGTGGTCGGGTAGTAGGTCCATGTCATTGTATTCCTACAAGCACCTTATTATTATTTCCCTCGCGTTGTCACACGTGCAATTGTTGCCCGGTTCGGGTACCCTCCCCAACCACTCGGGCCGAAGATGTTCCATTTTCTACCTCCTTGGTCGCCAAAGTCCATGGATGTACTCGAATATGTCCCTCACATGCTCGGTTCAGGTTATATGGCGAAAATAGCCGCCCCCTGCTCGATAATAGCGCAGCCAACCACAGTACCGGTATGCTACGGGTACATACCGGTATCTGTTTATGATACGTTGGAAATAGAGATATCATATCATATGATACTACAAGTAATCTCGAAATTATGGCAGCGCCAAAGTCCAGCCCTCGGCCCCACCAGTGAATTGGTACTTGTGCGGTACAGTAAAAAGTACTTTCGATTCGCTAACGGATTATTAGTGGAAATCGCCCATGCCCAAGATAGGTTTAGATTTGCAAGTTAACGGAGTTGTGAAAACCAGTTAACGAGACCCAGCACATCCAAAATGCTCAGGCTGTATATACCATGTCAGGAAATCACCAACCCTTCTCGAGAGCCCCCCCCCCCTCCGAATCCGGGGATTAGAGGCCTGCCGGAGACGGTGAATCGCAAGTGCTTTCACGGTATGGAGAGGGAGGGAACATAGACACCAAGCTCGTGCTCTGGGTTACGTTCAAGGTCCTCGAGTATGTCGAAGGAAAAGAGAAGGCTTGTGACGCTGGAGAGCTATCCGGGCACATGGTAAAAGGAATAAGGGTACAGGAGATGACGCCTCTCGCCTGGCTTTCTCCTGCTATGCTCGAGCACGTAGTCCATGCGTGGATTTTTGTGAAACGATACTCGAGTGTAAAGAAGTTTGTACAGGGTACAGTACTCGAGTACCATGTGAAATCAAACGAAACACACTACACCTGCTGCAGTGGATCTTGGGAACGGGTAGTGTTAGGCGAGTCCATGTTTCCGTGTCTCAAGGCGGTACAAAGGTTGCTTATCAAGCACCTGAGGTACAATACCTATTCGGTAGAAATATTACCGGTGGCTTATTGTAACCCTAAAGCAAGGGGTATGATATCTCGGGCCGCCGATACTCGAGTACTCGAGTACTAGTACCGGTACTGTACGAGTACGAGTACTCGCACAGTACTCGTATGCAGGCGCTAAGTGCCGGCAGGGTGCTGCGGTAATGCAAGCTTCAAAGAGAGTAGCTACAAGTGACTTGCTATCCAAATGCCCAAGTTAGCAGCTTTCTAGAACCTGTGGGCGCACATCTGAGCTCTGGAAGTCGTTGGCAGCCAGTAGCTACTGTAGCTGGTTGCCGGTATCCAGGGAGATCAGAACCCTGGGATCGGCGACCCCTTCCCCTCTATGCCCCCCGAAAGCCCAGCACAGAAAGTGGAGCTTCCAACACAGGGATGCGACCAGCGACCCACCAATATCACATCAGAGGTCACTAAATTAACACAAGTCCACAACACTGGGACCGCCGAGCTTTCAAAAAACGGAAAAGGCTGAAACGCCACCGTTCCCCTCCTCCGCCGGGGACAGGTAGGGCAAAAGCAAATAAGAATCCGGTATCATACGATCGAATCCTGCCCAGTTCCTCCCTCCATCTCCTCTCCCAACCCTGCCGATGTTCCAACGCACAGGGCGAGACAAAATACCAGAGAAATAGTGGGAGCAAAAGCGGTCTGAAAACATACTGAAAACATCGATGGAAATGCCCGCGAATCTGTACCCGAGTAGTGTAATTGTGATGGGATGACCGTGGAACGGGGCACAAGAATGCAGCCACAAGATACAAGAATCTGTTTTATGATGCCGCTGTGTCTTGTCGAGATTGAGCGATGCTGTGCTCGAGTATACCGCAAGAACCAGAATAATTGATACCCGCGCTAAGGAGTCCAAAATTCCCTTCCACGACAGGGTGGTCAAAAGCACTGCGAGAACTGACCACCGAAGAGAAGTGAAAAGTGTTGGACCCTGCCAGGAAAAGTGTCGGACCCCTACCAGGAAAGGCAGCCCCAACGTCCCAGCACGGGCACTAATCATTCCCATTTCTCACGGCAATCTAGGAAAAAACCCGAATACGCTAGCAAGGGTAAACAAGGTGCGGCGAAGAGTTACCAGCCATTAGAGGAAACAGAACTGCCCAGAGAGATGACATTCTGCGGATCATGTGGCGATTATTCAGAGGTTGGTTTTCCTATTGAAGCAATTTCTCTTAAGCCACGCGTTACCACCCTTTGCTGGTGTATTCTTGTTTTTCCCAGATTATGCAGTGTATCACGTACAGTACGAGTACAGTACTCGAGCATACATACAGACCCATATCTACCGTATGTCACGACACATATGCATCCATCCCCCTTTGCCGCCCGAATATTATTATGCAGAAGGCTGACTCCTCTACATCGAGCTTGTTGAATAGGACGAGAGTCATAATTGCTTGTCCATTCATAACATTCTTCTTCTTTTTCCCCTCATGTGAATTCCATCGCTTGGTTGGATACCGTGGTCATTAGAAAATAGGGGACATTGTGATACCTTGGGTGATCAAGGGAAAGGAATACGGTACCGAATACAGTGCCCTCGAGCAATTCTACTTGTATGATACTGAGTATCCTAGTAGATGCACTCGTGCACGAGCAGTGTTAAAAAAAAAAAGTAAAAAAGTAAAGAGAAAAAGTAAAAAACGTGCGATAAATGGTGGCTCACAGGCCGATCGCTACCATATCGGTCCGGTCAAGTTGTCTCTCTCTGACCAGTGGTACCCAGGGTCTTTTTTTAAATTGTTTTGTGGTTGGGCTTTGGGGCGGAAAAAGGCAAATAAAACCAGGAAAAAAAAAGAAATAACCTTCCTTTGTCCCCCTTCTCGACTCGAGTAAACTACTCAGTTTGCTTTTTTCCCTTTTCCTGCTTACCAGGAGAATTCCAGAGCGAGTCTGGTGTCTCGGGCACAGGGAGGCTCCCGGTCGAGCCATTAGAGCGATATATTTCCTGTCCATGCAGGAAGGAGTGAAAGGGTTAAAAAAAAAAAAAAAAAAAAAAAAAAGTCACCTCTTCCTTTCCCTCGAGTGTCGAGAGATCTGCCACCGAAACACATCCCGGCATCAAGAGACAGCTCGCCTCAGCTCCGGCGCTGTTTCCAAGATGCTAGGCACATGATCCGATCCGGTATCTCCTCCGCATTCTTCTTGTCAGAATGGCCCGCCTGATAGATAAGTTTGAGAGGAATAACCGAATGACCGGGATAATATCATATCATCCCCGTTACCATCATATCACTCACTATCGAGGTATGATATTAATGTTGGAGCGCGGACTAGTAAACCAGACTACAGTGCCAGATGTTGTTTTCCTATTGTACTATTTAGTTGTCGTCGCGATCCGCGATAGCATCAGGTTATGAGCTACCCCCCTTCCATGCCGCCGCTGGCATGGATTTAACCTGGAAAGAAAAACTCAAAATTCAAAAAAAACTCGTTCGATAGACGGTATATGGTATGCATCTACTGTGTTATAACTCCTAGCCGCAAGCAGGGGGGGAGACCTCGCCTTGCTGCTGTAACGGGGAACGGGGTCTTGGGTACTGCATAGAAGTGCTTTCATATAGATGATAAGTAGAGGAGAAAATAAGTCCTTGCACGACACAGCACGAGTATTCTTGTATCGTCGCTGCAAAGATACACATACAAGTGCTAACCAACAGCTCAGCTGGTTTCATCAGCTATCATATAAAAAAAACCTCAGACGATGGTCGTACCTCAACTTAGTACCCCAATCACCCAGCAGCGGCTACGACACCCGTCATATTTCTCCCTGATAAATTACCTGCTCTTTTCAATTCCAAAGCGCGTACTCGTAGTCACTGCTCGTGACAACCGGGAAACCTCGTACCGTTGCTGCAGAAAAATCGAACCCACCAACCAGTAGTCCACGATATCACATCTAATCAACTCTGTCCTGAACTGTGCTCCAGTACCAGTGATGCAACTGCAAGCTACCCAAAAGAAAAAAATCCCGGCAACCCAAGAACCAAATCGTGCCCATGACGCTTCACCACCCCCAAGCGAAGGAAAAGAAAGAGGGGAAAAAAGAACACGAATCAGCCTCAAGGAGAGCAGTATTACAAGACCGACCAACCCTTCCCCTATTATGATACTAGTTTTTCTTTTTCTTTTTCACCCCCATCCTATGACTTCCCCCCCGCGATACGGCATGGAAGAAGATCTTGGCCCGCCGCGAGAGGGACGTAGGGTCCAACCCCCCTTAACTCACACTGCGAGTTTACGGCGATAACAATCCAAGAAGGAATGGGAGTGGCGAAGGGATCTGTAGCATGCAAGAAGTATTCGATCACAGGGGCGATGGGTTTGTATGAGCCCTCAAATACGCACGGCTTTTTCACCATATATTTTGCGATCCCTGTTATCGGGTACTTCTTTCCTGCTACTGGTAGGAGGAAAACGCACTAACCAGTAACGGGAGCGGGGTGCTATAATATTATGATTATTATGATGGTTCCCGCCCGTTTGCAAGGCGAGGCCCGGTCCGTCCCCACGATTCTGGGTGATTCCTGCGGGTTAGCAATGCCGGGGGAGGGAAAGGGAGTGGGGGTGGGTGAGTGGGTCGGTGGCGCGAGCGACACCGATCATTATATCTCACTCGTGTTTCTCTTTTCCCTCTTTCGGCACCCCCTCCCCTGCTAACCTCGGGTGCTAGAGATTCCGGGGCGCGGCGGGGGGGCATCAGCCCGTGGCCAGGTTCACATAGCTATCCCGGTTTAACCGCTGGTTTCTGGTAAAGCCTGGTTCTCGGGGAGAAGGGGCCTATGAGCGGCTAGAGCCTGGATAAGGTCTATGATTGTGAAATCTGGGAAGTTTTAAGCTCGGCGTGGTTACCTCTCCGGGGGAAAATAAGTAAAAATTGTCTATGATACATCATAGACCCTGTTTTTTATCGTGTAGTCTTCAACGGGAGCATGGCGAAACAGGGCAGATGGTGAACAGGGACCATTTACGGGGAATTTTTGATCACCCCGCTCTGACGAATTCACTTTTCGCCCGCGCAGTCCCCCTGTTCGCCACCCGCGCAGCTTCGCCATGCCCCTCCCCCGTTGGAGACTGCAGCCGCAGTCGTCGTAGTCGCTGTACCGGCACTATAGTTTGTCCCGGCCCCGGATTAGGGGTCGTTGCGTCGGAACGGGGTTCGGATGAAACTTTACACCTTTTGTTACTGGATGAGTTTCCCACTCCAGGATTCTTGCTGTACGGCGCTGCACTCGAGTGTGATGTCAGCACTGGGTCACTTGGTCCGAGCATGACATGATATGGTTATGTTGGAGTAAGAAAGTGAGAGGAGATACCTGAGAATGCAAGCACTAGGTAAGATGTTTTCGTGCGTCCGGGGATTATTTTGTTGGTCAACTATCCCCGTCTTGCAAGAAAAACATCTCCTCGGGTACTCGAGGACTTGGAGGTGGTCCTTAAACTGGCACAGTACTTTCTTGATAATTTATGCTAGGGGAACGTGGGACATCTTGGCTGGAGCTGAGTTCAACCGCGGCGTGTGCAGTCGTCTCCTTGTTGTGAATACAGCACCGAAGCATGGATCGTGAGCTGGTATGGTGGGTCCCTGCATAATCATATCCCGGAGCTTAAGACTAAAAGCTACTGGTGCCCCTGGGCCAAGAAAATTTGCTCTCCTTCTTTTTCCTTGTCTTTCAAGTTGAGCTAATCTAGATTGGGAAGCATGGGGTCCCGGGCTCGTGCGGGCTATTTTGCGAGGACCTGGTATTTTTGTCACGCCTTGTCGGAGGGTTATGCACCCCGCTTGCCTTGTCGCTTGAGATGCTGATGTAGCCGTGCTCGGGTGTGCGGGGGTTTTGAGTATGGAAATCATGTCAGGATGCATCGGATTTCACTGCTGGCCCAAACATAGCGCTTTTCTCTCTTTTCTCTCTTTTTTCTCTTTTTTTAAAAAATATAAATCCCATCAGAGGAGGGGGAGAGGTGATGCCATCGTGACACAGTGGAGACATGGGAAGTTGCACGAAACAATTCAAAGATTTTGTACAAGGAACTAATCTGGAAGGATCATGTTATGCTGACACCGAGTACCGTACAGTACTCGAGTATCGTACTCGCTAGTCTTTGCCAGGAAGGCCTCCGCCTGCCGGCGTTTTGTTGGATATTTGGACAAAATATTGTACGTATGGTTCGAAGATGCCAGAATTGACTTTGTAGGGCGGGGACGTGGTCGCAGGAGATTTTGCTTCCTTACAAGTACTAGTACTGTACAGTGCTGGTCAGGGGTGACCGGGGGGGAGGGATTTTTCGTGAAAAGTATCCCCCACTTCGACGGTCTACTCGAGTACTACAAGTACTCCACCAGGATATGAAATAAAGTTCTTTAAGACTGAAAGAATACCACTTGATGCACTCTCTCAGGGGTTGATTTTAAACCAATGAGAACATAACTGGTTGTAGAGTTGTAAGGGTTTGAAGGTGGGGCGTTTTGTATGGCACCGGAGCCAAATGTATCACCAAAAATACCCTCCCGCTACCCAAAAGCGTAGTCTAAAGGCCGGGTAACCTTAATTTCTCACACAATCTCTGATTAATAAGCTTCGAGCTATGAAACTCCCTAAGATAGTAATTACTATATGTAAACTAACCGAATTGGGGTCTTGGCACGATTATTCATTGTTCAGACGAATGTTTCAGTACTCCAGTTACCGTTAACGGGCAGCATACCGCGCGCGATACTCTTAGATACAGTATGGGCATGAAATCTTGAGCTCGTGAGATGCATCCCCTTAGCTTCGACGGGAATCAAGAACTAAGCCGTTGTGTTATAGTACGGTGCCTATTCGGGGGTGGAGGTTGAGAGGGCCGGCTCAGGTTTGTATGTATTCCCCCTCTGCATCATCGAAATCATCGTCGCCGTCACTAGTGTTTTCGGCTTGGCCCGGACGTTTGCGTTTCTTAAGCGTGGGCTTGAACGTGATACCTTTGCGACGTTTGAAACCATCAAACCATCCTCTCGACCACCTGTCGCATCCCATCAACGAACCCCCAATATCAGCCAAAATTCCCTGGTTTAAAATAAATCGAAGGGGAAAAAAACGGAGGAAAGGTCCGTAATACAGGTGTAACGGTTGGGATAGGTGAAAGCTCACTTAAGAGTATACCTTTTCCCGTCTTCAGGTGTAATTACAACATGCTCCGGGTATACCTGCTCAAATATGTCCTTCCCGTTCGTGAAGAACCACGTGCTGTCCTCTATTTTCTTGTCCTTTTCCCTCTGGAAGGTAAACAGACGATGTAGACGGTCTTCCATCTCCGGCCAATCGGGCTTGCGCCCGCTTCCAATACACTTTGAGCCTGTCTCGCTGTCACGGATTTTCTGCACCTGCCGTCGCCAGTCGCGGATGTTTTTGGGCTCAACCCCGTATATTTTGGCACAGTGGCGGACAGAGACGGGAGTTTCAGATGAAATCGGAGTGAGCTGCATGGTGCCGTTCTCTAGATATCTGGTATGTTCTCAGCTGGCTGGCATGACAGCAATAGCAGGGGATGGCGGTTTGTGACAGCCTATGCCTGTGGACTTACGAGATAGCCTCAAGTTTGTATTCGCGGCCGAATGAACGTTTTTTCCCCTTTCGCTTCTTTAGTGATGGGCTATTACTTTTCTTCCGTAGTTCCCCTCCATCCTTCCCCTCGTCTCTTGGGTTAACTTGCTGGCCGAGTCCATCGATTTGACGCCCTTCCAGGATTATAACGGGAGGGGGAGGAGGAAGACCAGTAGTGTCGTCCTGGTCTTGTGTATGAGGCTCCACATCATTCTGTAGAGTTTCCCGCTGTCGCTCACTTCTCCATTGAAGGAATTGCTGCCACTCTTCATCAGAGATGCTGCCAGCCAGCGGAACGTACGTTGCTGGCATAATTCGGCACTCGTGGGCGGAAAGATGAAAATCTTTCATAAAAAATCTTTTGCTCAGTGTGGTCACGGCGAATTGGTTGAGGTTCGTGGTCAGAAGATTGTATGATACCAAGCTTTTTTCGTTCCCCCCTCCCCCCCCTTTTCTTTCGAAGCGTTGCATCCTCCCTCCCTCGTGGATTGCTGCAGGTGACGCTTTCCACTTCCCTAACAAACTTTCCCGCATCGCGAGCGCGAGGGTGGGGTTTCGGGGTATCGGCCAAACAAGAACCACCCCTAATTCCTTTCCCTCAATCGCATTGTTGGGGGGAGGCATCCTTCAATCCGTTTCTTTCCCTTTCATCCATTTTTTCGTCTCCCTCTCTCCATCACGTATTATAACACCCAGCAAACATGAATACATAATACTGGTATCGTATGGTAACTGAAGCGGCATTGGTACCGTAGTCTAATTTATGGATTGTTGTGGGGTTTTATTCATGAATTTATTTATTTTGAAATTTCTTTCCAACGGCATAATTCTCACCTGCTGCATTTAACTTGTGCGGTAAGGGTGGGTTAGATATTGTCCCATCATGTGCGCCCATTATTGCGTGACGCTTACCCACTAGTATGTAAGAATGCATTCGAGAGTGCTGTGCACGATATTATTGGGTGAATCCCAATAAAATTGTGAGCCCTTACAATATATATTCATGCATGTTAGAGATATGCAATATTTTAAGGAGGTGGCCAAAAGTGGACTAGCATACATCCTGTGAATCCCGTAATCAACCATATTCAGGTAAACCCAATAAACTCATCAGTACTTATCAGGTATCTTTTTGTACTAGGATGTACATTTTTACAATAAGCTAGTCAAAGTTTGGTCAAGGTATTAAGAAGTGACTAAAATCTGTTGGGCTTTTTTCTGATAAGTTTATTGTTATATGCACATGCATATAGCATGTATATGCACCATCTTACTACTAGTCAAGAAGATTGCTTGACTGAGAGCCCATACACTCTTGGCCAAGAAGTTCACTTTGCCTGAAAGATATACTTACTATTAACTAAGTACTTGTATTTCCATCTCCTCTATCAAGTTATTTATAAGAAATACTAACTTTACCTCTTCTCTTTACTAAATTATAATATAAATTGTTACTACTTTACCTTATAGTTTGTTTATTTAAAATTTCATATTTAAATATCTTAGTCAAAAGAAATGGTAGTATGATTAATATTATGATATTAAAGAATAGTATATTTAATATTAACCTTATTAGAATTATAATACATATGTTGTAATTAATAAAATATAAGTTGATTGACTAAACTGATAAGAGAGTAGTTTTATAGTATTTGGTAAAATACAAAAGACAAGATAATAATTATGAAAGCTATAAAGTAGTTAAGTATTCAAATAAGGATAGCTTATCTTCTGTCTCTGCTACACCTTTGATGATTGAAATATATTTCCTATTTAGGAAGATCTTAATGCTATAGTCTTTTCTTTTGACTTTTCATGTCTTATCCCTTCCTTAGAAGAGGGAGTAGACTATTACTTTCTATTTTCTCATCATATTGGGACACTGCTTTTACCTCCTTTCTTGAGTTAACCCTCTTAAGACTCTCAGTTCACCTTCCCCAACATCCTATGATATTGTTTTGTATTTCTTCTCTGCTTTTGCTTTAGCCATACTTTACATCAGTATAATCAGGTTCTATTATTGTTCCTATAACACATAGCTTAGAATACAGTTAGTAATATATGACTATGATGGATCTCTTCTGGTTTTCTCAACAAGCCATGGTTAATTTCACCATTCTTGTTTTCTTTACCCTATACAGTTGGTGGTATCATATCTACTAAGTAATACGATCTCTTTCAGGATAAGGTATTATATGAAAGATGCAAGAATTCACCTAAGGGCATTGGAGAATCAAAAAGCTACCTAGTTAAGATATAAACATATTTCTGATAGTTGTTTCAGAATTTGGTTCTACTTCTCTCTCCTCTCCATAGTTGTAATTAGCTGGTATTTTACTACTATCTCTTTACTTCTCATATGACAGGTATTCACTCAACTACCAAATATTGTCTTTCTCTTGTAACCAGAATTCTACTACTGGCTAGTATCCTACTGCTTTTCTTTACTCTTCTTTATGCTATATAGTCTTAATTTTAGTCACCTTTAATGAATAGCTTGAGTTATATAGTACTACCATGTACTTGCCTCTTTGTCTTAGAAGGAGTTTTCTTATTGTTTCTCCGTTATCCCTTACACCTACTGTCAGATTGTGTATCCATGGATATATTTGTTTATTTTATGCTTAGGACTGGCTGTTGATAGATTTTAGGGGCTATGTAAACCTAATTACTTATACGATATAGTTTTGAACTTAGGTACTTAAGTTTATAGAGTTTCTTGTATTTGAGGTTTCATTCAATGATATTTGGGTTATGTTATCTGCCAGTTTTAGAGGATTTCCTTGGTTTTGATAGTTTGGATGTGGCTTTCTGATTATGATTAATGTAGGATTGCTATGAGGAGGTGATTTTTACACCAATTACTAGTTAGATGTTGGTGACTTTAGGTGAGACCTCTCTATAATTAAGTTGCAGGATGTTAGGATTAGGTAACTAGTTGTTAGTGTTTGCTTTTCTAGTTTAATAGTTTATTATCTGGCTGCTGGAACCTGGGCAGGGAAGGAGGTTTTGGGTTTATATAGTAGATACAGATGTGACCCATATACTTTAGTTTATTTTAGAATACATTAAATAAACAGAAGATTCTCTTTCTTCAAGGAGGATAGCTATACTCTAAACTGAGATGTCTTTTATCAATACTACTTTCTAGTCCACTTGTAGGGCCAGAGTATTATTAGTAAAATTTAGAAAAGCTGCATTGTATTACTTTAATGTTGCAAAAAGAATAACTATATTATAATACTATATACTTGTTTGCTATCTGTTAGACTATATACAATTTGCAGAATATATGACAAGGAACCTTTGAGGGGATCTGGAAAGTAAAGTGGAGAAATTCTATGAAGTATCTACAGAGATAATGTGATTTAAAGATAAAGTACTAGAACTATAGATTGAAAGTTACAGAATGTAATTGTACTAATCTGTAAGCATAGTAGTAGAGTTCAGTAAAGATAAAAACTATGAATATACCTATTAATAAAAAATAAAAATGATATTCCAGTCACACTAAGTAGAAATTGAAATACAATCTCTTAGAAAGATTATTCCCTATATTTAAGATAGCGATGTATTGGCATTGAACCTCTAGTTAAAAAAGTCAGATTACTAGATAATAATGGAAGACTAAACAAGAAATTTTCTTAGAATATAGGAGAGTTACTTCTGTTAGATGGAAGCCAACTCTAGGATATAATAAGATAACTTAAGCCTGAATCTTTAATGTAAATTAAGATATTGTAACGTGTTCGCAGGGTGCTAATCACATTAACGATAAAAGATACGATAGTTGGTAGGTGGCCTGCTCTTCCAGAGAGGAGGCGAGAGCTAAGAACTAAAGGAGGCTTCGAGGGTGTACTGAGGAACAAAGAAGTAACCGTTCAACCAAGTATATTGAAATACTGTCTGTCGAAGTCTGCCCTTTCTATCGTAGAAACAGGCGGTTTTTAAATACACAAATCTGTTCATGTCTTAACATGAACGAAACTAATCAAAGGTATCAATCGATACACTTTGGTAAAACTCTTTAAGTGTCAAAGCAACACTTGAAACAAAACATAAAACAAAACCATGTATCAGATGATACTTAAAACAAACCAAGTATCAAAGCGATACTTAAAACAAAACATAAAACAAAACCAAGTATCAGACGATACTTAAAACAAACCAAGTATCAAAGCGATACTTAAAACAAACCAAGTATCAAAGCGATACTTAAAACAAAACATAAAACAAAACCAAGTATCAGACGATACTTAAAACAAACCAAGTATCAAAGCGATACTTAAAATGAAACATAAAACAAAACCAAGTACCCGTACCAGTTACAGATATATTTAAAAAGACTAAGAAATTTTTTTTTTATATATAACTACTAAGAACCTGATTGAAGAGGATAGTAAATTTGAAGTAATAAAGATTTATAGCAAGAACTTATTATATTAAGTTTTCTTCTGTATTTATTGATAATATTTTGTAAAGACTCAGAGATATTTCAATATTTATATCCTGTATTTGTATATTTGTAGACTACAATTAATTAAATGTCTAACAAGTACAAGTACCAGTTAATTCTAAATCTTTTCATACTACCTTTTGAACTCAATTAATTAAATCTTTTACTATTGGAAAAATGTATTAATTTCTTCCAATGATTGATCTTTAATTTACAAAGTTGAACAGATATTTTTCTGAAACTCTAATTATATTAACTATTATTTTAATAGTTTTTTCCAATTTACAAAGTAGCTAGCATAATAGCTGATTACCCCCCTATTTTGCTATCACTTATAGTTGGTGGAACTAAGTATAATACCAAAGCAAGTATGATGCAACCTGCTTTTTTTTTATATCTTGGTTGATAGTTTATAATACATTTAGATAGAATTTTGTAAAATCATATAATGAGTATAGTATTGAGGTGTTCAATTTCTGTAAATAAATTTACCTTATTTGATCTTATATTCTGAATACAAGTTTATATTTATATTACTATCATACCATCACTATTGGTTTCTCTTTTAATTTGATAATAACTGGTAAATTCTACCTCTACCCTGCACTTTATTTGTGATTATTTTTCTTTATGTTATTTCCTCTTATAGTTATTGATTATCTTTTCAATTTCTGACATTTAGTTAGTTTTTCAAATACAGAGAATATTCAGATATCAGATAATATGTTGGTAGCTAATACTTAAGGTTCCACAGAACTGGAAATAAAGAATAGGCTAAATCAAGCATTAAGATGGTTAGAGCAAAAGTCTGGAGAAAAGGTAAGTATAACTGCATAATTGTTTAATATATAGGCTAAAGTAATACAAATGTATCAATTTCAAAAACAGGATCAATAGTACTATTCATGTGAAAGCTTTAATTAATATAAAAGGAATAATATCATCTTAATATCTACTCAAGTAAGTGTAATTTATAAAATATGTTCTCAGCAATAGGAGATGGGAATAGCAGCAGCTCTATCAATTTGTTACAAACTGAGTTGTGACAAGGTAGACTGACGAGATAGAATATAGTTTAAGATGTTTTGGGTATATTGTGCAGTGAGGAGGCATGCATGATTGTCGTAACCCTGAGCAAGGAGGGGTTTGCACATA
>NW_003298941.1:0-6934 GCF_000151645.1 Tuber melanosporum
TCAACTGTGGCTGGTGGGCTCCTCTTAGCTTCATATTGTTGGGGGATAGTTTTCTGTCAGTGTGGCCAAGACCAGTGGCTGCCTAGTGGAGCTAGGTAGGAGCTGTCCTGTGGCTGTCAGATGGTTGATCTCTCTGAGGGGCTAAGGGGGCTGGATGGGCTCTTTTGGACACCTTGGCACCAAGAGTTTGGTAAAGATCTGTATGTATATATCAATATCTTAAGATTTAGACTCCGATATAAAACTGTAAATACTATGCATGGAATTTATTTCCAGGTTGCTTGTCTATACATTTTGACATTATCTTAGACAGCTTGGCTATCTCTCAAGCAATTTCCTCTTGTTAGGAATACCAGGATCTGATACCTAGGAATCACCCTAAGTAGGATAACTCCACTTGGAATTAGAATCTCTAGTCTTCAACATACCTATCTGGCCCCTTTACGGAACCTGCATGTTATTATGCATATTAATCTCAGTTATGTCCTATGACTATAATGCCACAGAATTAAGGGTGTTAGAATACCATATACATAGCTACCGTCTATCCAGCCAGATCCCATGTGCAGGGAATATGAGAGGGGACCTTTGGCTTGGTCTGAGAAGTGAAACAGAGTAATTGTGTCAATAGCTTAGATGGGTACTAGGCTTGAAAGATGTAACATGTTTGACAAGGGTTGTAGGTAATAGGACATTTTCATATAAAGAGAGGGTATCGAATGATAAAGAATCTCAATGAAAGACTAATTTATTCGCATCTACCCTACAATAACCAAAAGAGTCTAAAGCTCCAAGGTGTACAACTGTAGAAGCTAATGGACATTATGGAGTGTTACAACTAGGTTTCGGAATACATTGTAGCTGTCAGGATGACTCCCAATACTACAATTACAATTGTAACCCTGTTATCCAGAGCAACTAAGGATTGCCGGTACAGGGATCATTTATCAATCTAGTAGAATAGCTTCCTACAAATTAGCAGGAAGTCCCCTGGAACATAACTATCAGTTGGGTAAGAAGTTATCAAGGTTTGAAGTCAGGTGACCTAGAAAGGTTGCGATTATGACTACCTTTGCAAATATAACCCGCAGATGAAACAGATTATTTCATTAATGACGGAGAGAATTGGGGCCAACTCAGTTCAACATGAGAAAAAGGCCATAAGTCTAAAGACTCTAATAATCGGATAATTACTATTGGGAACAGTATGGTTCCTAGTTAGGTATTATGTAATTGCTGAAGAGAGTGTAGTAATTTGCAGGGTCTTTGGGTATTCGCACTTTTGAAGAATACAGGGCATCACGAGTTATAATCATAGAGGTATATAGTTATATAATAAATAGATATAGTCTGCGAATACTCAGAGGTAGAATATAAATATCAAAGTACCTCCTAAGCTTTAGGCATTATCAAGCAACGAAGAAGAGACTTTAAAAATATAATATTGTCTTTATGATTTAATTCCACTTTACTTATTTTTACTTTATTCTTAGTAGTCATAAATGAAACAAGTGAAGTCGGAGCCTTTTTAGACAATCTCTGTCTACAGAAAATGAATTTTAATTAGTTTAGACAACCCTGAAGCTATCAGGTTGTCTCTGCCTATCACTACTTACCTTTTCCTACCACAAGACAAGACAAGGACACCATGTGTCCTGCTACATATCCTACTCAAAAGGAAACTTATGACAATGCGGGCTTTCTAGCCCATGTACAAGAAAAGGAAGCTCACAAATGAGTAAAGAAGATGTCACAATCTCCTAAGCAGATTATACAAGAAGAGCCAATTTCTATCTCTTAAGATCAATACTTTACAACTTACAGGTGTTCGTTGTTTCTCCCTCTGACTCTCAGAAAACCCTTCAGAGGACCAGTGGGCAACACTTTCATTGCCCTACCATCCTTAAGGGCCCTGTTAGGCGGAGACAATCTGATTGACTTCAGAATTGTCTGGGCCAACCAAGATTCAGTTCTTTAGATAGAGATTGTTTAGAAAGACTTGAATTTACTCACTTTATTTATGACTACTAAGAGTGAAGTAAATTCAGTAATGTATGATAGAATCGTAACAACAATATTATATTGTTATGGTTTCTTTGCAATTGCTTGATAATCTCAAAAGCTTGAGAGGCATTGCGATATTTATATTCCACATCTGAGTATTCGCAGACTACATCTATTTATTATACAACTATGTACCTCTCTCATTATAACCTACAATGTTAAGTATTCTTAAAAGGTGCAAACATCTGGAGACCCTGAAAATCACCATACACCTTTTGGCAATTATGATATAACTAACTTGGAACTCTCCTGTTCTCAATAGTAGTTATCCAATCATTAGAGCCTTTAAGCTTGTAGCCTAGTTCTTAAGTTGAACTGAGTTGGCACCAATTGTCTTCATTGTTAATGAAATAATCAGTTTTATCTGCTGATTGCATCTGTGAAGCTAGTTGTAACTGTAACCTTTTTGGATTGCCTGGCTTTAAACCTTCATAAATTCTTACCCAAATGATTGATGTGTTTGGGAGGACTTTCTACTAATTCGTAGAAAGCTATTCTACTGGAGTGACAAATATTTCCTTGGTCAGCAACCCTTGGTTACTCTGGATAACACAATTTTAATCTCTGTTTGTAGTATGGAAATCTGTTCCTGCAACTACAACTTATTCCAAAATCTAGTTGTAACACTCCTTGAAGTCCATTGGCCTCTATGGTAGTGCTCCCCAGAGTTCTAGACTCTTCTGGATATTGTAGGGTGGATGTGAATGTATTGGTTTCTCCTTGAGATCCTTTACCATTGTATCTCATCTTATTGTGCGATAACGTCCTGTTACCTACAGCCTACACCCAGGATATTACATCTTTGAAGCCTAGTAACACTCTGGGTAGTTAATGGATTTACTCTGTTCTACTTCTCAAGCTTAGTCCAAGGTCCTCTCTCATATATTCCACAAACAGGATCCAGTTGGACAGATAGCGGCGAAGTATATAGCATTAACCTGATACCTTCAAATTTGTAGCAAACTAGTCACAGGACGAAACTGAGATTGATATGTATGATGATATGCGAGCCCTGTAAGAGGGCTTGAGGGGGGTGTTGGAGACCAGGGATTCTGATCTTGGGTGAGATTACCCTACTTGGTATGATTTCTAGGTATCGGATTCCGGTATTCCTAACGGGTCCTCTCTCCTATTTAAGAACCCTACATACCATGTCCAAAGACTAATGGAGCAAATCTCACAAGACTTGCTGCTTGGGTTGGAATAGTCATAGGTTAAATATAGTAGGATATTTTAACCAGTATTGATACTACCAATATTGCCTTCAAAACTCTGTCAACCGACTCATAGGCCAACTTGTGAAAGCTAATAGAAGTTCAGTAAAGGTTACCGGAAAGACAAGACATTCATGACAATGACATAGCCATTATGTTACATCAGTATACTACGGTAGAAGTAAACATCTGAGAAATCCAAGAAAGAATCAACAGGGAAATAGCTGGTAAATTGAAAGTACAAGATACATGACAAGAGTATCACGAGAGGGTAGCCACCCAACTGCAGTGAGAAGCTCTCAAGTGAAATCTTACTCTGAATCAAGCTTTCTAGTAGTTTAGAGTATAACAGACCCGACAGAATTAAGTAATACGAAACTTGATATACAATCTAGTTGCTTGACAAGAACAGGAGGCAGATCACTATGGTAACCTTACTTGTACCATTCCAAGTGATCAAACCTATATATCCTATACTTTATTCCTAGTGCTTGACAAACCTAGAGCACTAGATAGTAGACAACTGAGCAGTTGACCGGCTATATTGGAGTTAGTCCCAGAAGAATGGGAAGATGCTACAGAAAGGGAGTAACTGGAGGAAATTCCTACCTGAAATAAGAGGAAGCAGAGAGAAGGGGAACCCCTAACTCCTATAATACCTGGCAGTGGCTGGAATGATGGGAGAGATGATGCGGATGATGATGAAAATAGAGGAAAACATAGAGGACGACCATTGAGATTTAAGCTGAGATTAATACCTGAATAAGGCAGAACAAATAATATGCTTATAGAAGCATTGACTCAAACTGTCAAGGGACTGGCAGAGCCACCCCTATTTTTTAAAGCAAAGAGCAATCAATACATTTACTATTAGTTACCCTAATATGTAGATTATTTCAAACACAATTCTAGGCTCCGTGATGATGATCGTGAATATATCATCTATATTCTGGAGAAAACAAAAGGAGATCAGGTCAGTCTGATAGCAGTACAGTATCAGGGTACAATAGATGGCCTCCATGAAGAGGAACAGAACCCGAAATTGTATTTATATACTCACTTTGAAAATGAATTCACCAGTCGGTACACCCCCTTCAAAGAAGGATATAAAGCCATATGGGATATGGAAGTAGTCAAGTATGAAAACAACATTTAGATATTTATGGGTAAAATGAATTATGTGAATCTTCACACTTAACTAACAGGACCAGCTTGGTGTATATCATGTGATGGAAAGTTGTCCTTGAAGATTAGATGGAGACTTGCCTGGAACAAATACGATATCAACAGAGAATGCCAAATGGTACTCAGGGAAATAGGAAAGGATCCGGAGGAACAGCAGGAACAGGATTATTAGACCGCATAATCAAGACAATAGGGTCAATGTGGTAACTATAGTCTACCATCGTGGAAAGATCTCGACCGCTCAAGTTCCTAGAGGTAACAAGCTCTGGGAATAAGGGGAAGAAGAAAAAATGACTTACGTCATTTCATTAGTACTGACAACAATGGTGGTCAGGTAGTCTAGAAGAGACATTCTGTCTAGGAGTCGAAGTCAACAGTAAAAGGGAACATTGAAGTAAAGAAATCAACCGTACAATTATGACTTGAGTAGAAGTTCAAGCGGCCTTCTTACTATAAGGTCAAGGGATTCAATAAAGAGTAATGAATGCATTGATATCGCCTCTCTACTTCTCAAGGGAGTATTCTAAGCTTTTCCCTAATGACCTGGTATATGTCCACTAGTGTAGTCAGGTACATGACCTGGAACCAGAAAGGTCTCCGATAAGGACCAAAACCTATACAGGAAACAGACAGCACTTAAAGTATGAGAGGGAGCAACAGTAGGGTTAAGATGAAGGATCTAGAGGAAAACTGAAGCACATCTTTGATCTATATGACAAATAGGTACAAGATCTTTAGCCCTTATCTTTAGATACTGCTTCTTAGATGCCACCCTGGTATAGAATAGAATCTAATAAAGTGAGCATACTGTCTATTGTTAAGCAAGGATGGAGAATAAGCCTGAGAAGGTTATCAAAGAGATAGTGGACTAGCTCTATGCATCTGGCTTTTGTTTCCATGATATCTGGACAATGGCAGAGACCCTTTAGATTCTTTCCAGAGGTAGTAAAAGTAGAAGATATGAGAATCCCTCAGCAGGATGTAAAGACCTCTAGTAATAGGCTGCCCAATATACCAAAAGTAAATAAGTATGTTGTCTGAGGAGACCTAAGCGATTGAAACTGCACAGGGGCAGTACTAAACATTCCAGTTGTTATCAAAACCTCAGAAATGTCAAAATGATAGAATGATGACACAATACTTTAACTAAAGAAAAGTGCTTTTAGTGCACCAAAACCTACAAGATATAACTATCTAGAAAAATATACTTATATTCAAATTACAAATCCAAATCATCAGTACTACAAAGTACGAGTACTGTTAGATTCAGGATCCAATGTGATTTTCATGAACAAAGAACTTGTAAAAGAACTAAAAATTCTGTTCACAGAGAGACCAAATCTGGTCAATATTCAAGGCTTTGATGGAGTATTATCTCCATCAGGAAGAAAGTTTTACACTCATCCTATTTGGCTTGAAATAGGATAAAACAAATATATGTTCAAAGTTATATGCAAAATCACACATCAGTAGGAGATTACAGGATGATAATCCCTTGTGTGTGATGGCATTCAGAACACCCTTTATCCAACAGTCGAGAACATACAAAGTTGGAATTCAAAAATCCTAAAGGTAAACCTTGTGTAGAAGAAGAAGACAATGAAATCGCAGATATGTTTGAATATGACAAGATAGTTCCTTAGGATGAAAATGCGATCCAAGTAGGAAGAATTGGAACCATAGAAAATTCTAACCAGATTAACTTCAATTCTCTCCCAAAATACTTCTGGAAATTCAAAAAGCTATTTCTCCTGCAAACAGCAACAAAACTAGTACTTAGGAGAACCTTTGATCATAAAATTAGTAGAAGGAACTAAACCCTCTTAGGTCTCTATTTATCAGCTGTTCGACAAACAACTTAAGTTATTACTGCAATACCTTGATGATATCTTATAGCCAGGAAAAATCATGAGAAGTTAATCACTAGTTAGTACTCCGATCACCTTTATACCAAAACCAAATGGAAGACTATGACTGGTAGTGGACTACTAAAATTTAAACAAGATAACTATCCTAAATAAGTATTCACTACCACTAATGTTGGAATTAAGTGATCGCGTAGTAGGAGCTAGTATCTTTTCCAAAATTGATTTAAAAGATAGTTACAATCACATCCAAATGAAGGAAGAAAATGAAGGGAAAATAGCCTTCCAATCATGTTATGGACATTATGAATATACAGTAATGCCTTACAGATTAGCCAATGCTCCCGCTACATTTCAGGATATGATAAATGAGGTACTTCAGGAATTACTAAACTAAGGAGTTGTATGTTATTTGGATGACATTCTCATCTATTCTAAAAATGAGAAGTAACATATTGAGCTAGTAATAAAAGTGTTACAAAGATTGACAGATTTTCTGCTCCCAATTTCAATAAAGAGATCTTTCTTCTCTGTTAAAGAGGTGGAATTCTTAGGCTACATGATAGCCATTGATGGGGTATCTATGAGTACCCAATAAGGTGGATT
>NW_003298941.1:7283-12780 GCF_000151645.1 Tuber melanosporum
CTCCACGAGCTTCTGGCTAGCACCCTGCAACGAGTAACAGTTCAGTGAAATAATAGTGGAAACAGATACTGGCAACTTTGCCTTAGACTGTATCTGCTCTCAATTTGTGGAGAAAAAACTACATCCTGTAGCTCTTTACTTTCCTAAACTAAATTTAGTGGAGAGGAATTATGAGATCTACGACAAAGAACTATTGGTCATATTAGAAGCATTCAAAGAATGGCATCAATACCTGATTGGAACAGAAAAATGAATAACTGTATATACCAAGCACCAAAACTTCCAATATTTCCTCACATCAAAGATCTGGAGCTGGCACTAAATCAGTTAGATGCAGAACTTAGTAGATTACAACTTCAAGATTATTTACCGCCCAGATGCAAGAGGAGGCAAACCTGATGGACTCGGTCGACTACCGGAATACTGTTCTGAGAAGGGAGCTGCATATTATGAACAAGTGATATTTAAACAAGAACATTTCCTAGTCGGTTCAGTAACAAGAACTAGAGAAGAGAAAATTCAAATATATCTAATAATGAGCGGGACAGGAGATGATACAAGTACAAGTGATACACAGGAAACAGCAAATTAAAAAGACTCGGAGTCCATTATTTGAGTAAAAGGGTTAGACACAAGAGCAAAGTTACCAACTAAATGTTCAAAGATAGTAGCAGGCTACAATCTTTACACCATGCAGGAAGATATAGTCTCAGCACGGGGATAGTTAATTGTTGGAACCGTTATTGCAATTGAGCTGCCGGTGAGAACTTATATGAGAATTGCTCTAAGAAGCGGATTAGAAGTCAAAAGCTGTATCTCTACCAATGCCATTATAATTGATGCAGATTATACTGGAGAACTCAAAGTATTACTATTCAACCACCAAGATGTAAATTGTCACATCAAGGTCAGCAATCGAACTGCCGTGTTGTTGGTAGAAAAAATTATCTCCGCAGACATGATGGAAATAGACAACCTAGAAGATACTGGAAGAAGCAGGTCAGGATTTGGCAGCACAGATATCACAATAAAGACTATTACTATCCAGGAATTGGAACTAGTAGTCAGCCAGTTACAGGTATCAATAGACCAGAATACATACTGGTATAATACAGCTATAATACCTAAGTGAACCCTCATGACTAACACTATACTAGCCTACAAGCAATTGAAGAAATTCAGTCCAGAATTCTTAAAGTAAATCCTAAAAGCTATTCTGAAAGATAGAGAATGATTTAAAAGAAAAAATGGGTTAGAAAAACTGTGAGATAATGATAAACATTTTCTGAAAGACTGGACCCTATCTGACGAGTTGCTTTACTATAAGCAAAGACTATTTATACCAAAAAACTAGGATCTTTATACAACAATAGCTAAAGGACATCACAATGCCAAAATAGCAGGATACTTCAGGCAAGAAAATACCCTCGAGATAATTATGAGTGACTTCTATTAGAAAGGCCTAGTAGATTGGGTGAACAATTACGTATAGTCTTGTGATGATTGTCAATATAACAAATTGTCACGAACGTGACTTGGCACGGAAAATGGTTTTCACATGACTCATGATTATAAGTCATAGGTATGTTATTGTTTCACACATATGACTCATTTGGGTCATATGACTTATTATGTTATGTTTCACATATAACTCGATTATGAGTCATGGAACGTGCACCTGGCAAGTATGCCTTGCACGGGTGCCTTGCGGGTATGCCTTGCACATATAATTTATGTTTTGCACATGACCTCGTTACGAGGTCATGGGTTTTGTGCATATGACTCATTCGAGTCATATGACTTATTTATTACGTTAAGATTGGTTTATAAGTTTTCGCACATGACCTTACTATGAGGTCATGGGTTTTGAGCATGTGACTACTTTAGTCACATGATTAGTTTGTTATAATTTGGTTTCGCACATGTGACCACTTTGGGTCACATGACTACAAATGGGAAGAACACTATATAAGGAGGCCGATGCGGCTGAGGAGGATAGGTTCTTCACACTTTGTTCTAAGTAATTTTCCTACTTATTACTTTAACGAATATAAAACACCTTTATGATCTTTATCTTTACTGCAACATTATCGTTACACCAAGGAAAGCTCTTCATGAAGAAGAGTTAGAGAAAGCTTATGATAGGCGTTCCCGATAGAAGACAGAGGTCTTGCACCATTGGCAACATAGGCAGAGGCCTAGTGCTATCGTAAGACAAAGGAAAGAAATATAAGAAGAAGAGAAGTATCATTCCCCATGGCCAAGAACTAACTATCCAGGGAGGGATTGTTACACAAATCTCCACAACATGTGAAATATGGTCTACTACAATCTCTGTCAACTAGTTATATAGTATGGACATCAATTTCAGTTGACTTTATTACGCAGTTATCATAAAATTAAGATTGCAACAAAATTATGGTTGTAGTTAACCAGTTTACAAAAATGGCCAACCTCGTTAGATTAGAAGAGACAGCCACCACAAAGGATGTGGCTACAGCATTTTTTTATATAGGAAATATAGAAGCTATATGGCTTACCAACAGAAATTGTCTCAGATATGGACTCGAAGTTTGTACAAGAATTTTGAGAATCTTTATGTAAAACATTAAGCATCAAAATAAGGATGTCTATTGCATACCACCTACAGACAGACGGAGAAACTGAGAGAACCAACCAAGTACTGGAAGGTTACATGTAAAGTTTCGTCAACTTTGATCAAGATAAATGGTATTAATTGCTACCCTTAGCTAAATATGCCTACAATAACTTGGCAACCGAGGCAAATTAAATTACCTCTTTCTATACAAACTATAGATTTTATCCACAAGCTGAATTGATGACGGAATGCAAGACACAAAATCAAGGAGGTATACTTTATATAAACTAGATAAAGACAATCTATGAGCAAGCAAGGTAGACACTCCAACAGATACGAGAAGCCATGGCCAAATACAATGATAGGAAGGCCAAGCGACTACCTGACTTCAATATTGGCGATAAAGTAATGTTAAATGTAAAGAACATTCATATATGTAAAAAGTCCAACAAACTCATTCCAAAATTATATGGACTATTTGTGATCTTGGAAAAACATGGATATCATGCCAACAAACTCAATATTTTGGATCGATGGAACCTATATCCAATGTTCCTTGTATTTCTATTAGAACATTACAGAGAGTCAATATGCCAAGATCGACAACAACCTCCCAGAGAGCCCCACGATACTGAAGATGACTTACGATAGGAAACAGAGAAAGTTGTAACCAGTAAGATACACTCTTACCGAAAGAGAGTACACAATCACTACCAGGAGGTACGCAAACTATAGTACTTTGTCAAATGGTAAGGTTATTCCAAAGACGAGAACATCTGGGAATCTGCTACTGGCATGGATAATGCAAGGGAAATGGTGGAAGAATTCCACCGTAATAATTCTGAGAGGCCACAGCAGGCAGATGAAGAATGATGAAGAAAAGGTTTTCCTATAGTGGCTAAGCAAACATGGAAGGTTTTTCACTCTACTCTTATCAGGTCCTAAAGGAGCTAATATTTGAGATTTAATAATGTATTATTTTAATTTAAGTTTTAATTTATAATTTATTTTATATGCACCTAAAAGGCATTTAGGATGAAACCTTAAAAGAAGGGAGCTCATGTTAGGAATACCGAGATCAGATATCTAGGAATCACCCTAGGTAGGGTAATCCTTCTTAGAATCGGAATCCCTAATCTCCAAAACACCCCTCCTGTCCCCTTATAGGGCCTGTACATCATTATACATATCAATCTCAGTTGTGTCCTGCCACTATAATATCCTGGAATTGAAGGTATCAGAATAACACCGTTTACGTCACCAGCCTCCATCCGACCAGATCTTGCTTGCACGTTATATGGGAAGAGACCTTTGAGTAGGTTGGGGAAGTGGAGCGGAGTAAATCCATCCACTATTTGGAGAGTTACAAGGCTTCAAAGATGTAATATCTTTGGTAGGAGCTGTAAGAAACGGGATCTTTTCACCCAAAAAGATAGTATCGAATGATCAAGGATCTTAACAAGAGACCAATACATTTGCATCTATCCTATATTAGCCAGAAGAGTCCACAACTCCCAGCTGCGCTACCATGGAAGTTAATGGACTTCACAGAGTGTTACAACTCAGCTTCGGATGATATTCTACCTACGGGAATAACTTTCAATACTACAACAGAGATTAAAACCTTGTTACCGAGAGCAACTAAGAGTTGCTGGCCGTGGGATTATTTATCAATCTGGTGGAATAGTTTCCTGTAAATTAGTAGGAAGTCTTTCTAAAGATATCTATTAGTTGAGTAAGTAGTTATGAAGGTTTGAGGTCAGGCGAACTGGAAAGATTACGATTACGACTACCTTTGCAGATACAACCAGCAGATGAAACTGATCATTTCACCAATGACAGAGAGAATTAGTGCCAACTGAGTTCAACTTGAAAACTAGGCCATAAGTCTAAAGACTCTAATAATTGGATAATTACTATTGAGAACAGTATAGTTCTAAGTTAGTTATATTGTAATTGCTGAAAAGGCTGTTGTAATTTTCAGGATCTCCAGGTTTTCATATCTTTTAAGATTACATGATATTGTAAGTTATAATCAGAGAGGTACATTGTTTTCTAATAAATAAATGTAGTCTACGAATACTCAGACACAGAATATAAATATCGAAGTACCTTCCAATCTTTTAATACTTTTCAACTAATGGAGAAGAGACCTTAACAATATAATAGTATCTTTACTTTTCAATTCTACTTTACCTATTTTACTTTACACTTAGTAGTCATAAATGAAACAAGTGAAGTTCAAGCCTTTCTACACAATTTCCACCTACACAAACAAATCTTTGTTGGCTTAGATAAAACTAAAGTTTATCAGGTTGTCTGCCTAACACCTCTACTGTAATCTGGTCTCATTCCTGCTGGAGAATTACTTTCATATCTTTAAGATTGATAACTATTTCATGCCCCCTCTGGGTCTGTATTCCAAACTTCATCAATTCCCATAAATGCTCTATTGGTTTAAAGTCAGGGGAATTGAGAGGCCTGTCTACCTTACATATACCTCTCTTTATTCATTCCAGATAGGTGAAGTCAGAGTGATGAGCAGGCACATTATCCTCTATTAGGAGAAACTAGAGATTTAGTATCAGACGCTCCTGGCAGGTAGGCCAGATAAGCGGACGAGCTAGAGCAGTCGCATACCACCATGAATCAAGACCTCTAACCTTCTTCCTCTTGATCCTTTTTACTTCATATTTTTTTCCTCTCTATGACTACTTTGTCTTTCCCTTCATACATGTTCTTTTAGCTAATTTTCTTACATCCTGTGCAATAGCCAATTCCTGCTCCTTCAACTCCTTTCACTTCTCTATTGATCTCATATATCATTGTCTTATTTCCTCCACCGAAATAATTTTCATTATAGGCAGTAATAAAATTGCTTCTCCTTCTTCCTTTTTC
>NW_003298941.1:12930-50629 GCF_000151645.1 Tuber melanosporum
AATGAGTTCTGATTGCTGTCTCCTCTCTTTCCTGCTTAGCTTCATGCTCCTAAACCCAAAATGACATTTCTATCCCCAGCAAACCATACCCTACCATATGACAATATTGTCCTGCTTCTTCTTACTTTCGATACACTCATTGTCCCTTTTCTATCCTATTTCTCTCTACACAGTACCAGGTCCGAAAAGCATACTAATTTAAATAGACATTTCATCCATGGAGGTATATTTTGCCCACTCCACCTCCAGTAGCCAGGTAGACCGAGCCATACACTAATTCTTTTTATATTAGGTTAGTTTAGCTGATATTCATAAATAGATTTTTTATGCTTACTTGTCTTTTTCTTTTATTATCTTTACTCAAAATAAACTTAGTAATCTTCTGGTATGCATGAATATTCCGAGATTTTAATGCATTGAATATTATCCTATCACAGTAATGGCTAAACCCTGTCTCTCTTCTTATATCCTATAAAGTCGTCCTCTATGTTTCAAAATCCTTTTTGACATATAATACCAGCCGATTCTTATCCATTTCAGTCAAGAGCTTTGGATGTCCAGTACTGATATCAGAGTCTAAAACCTTATGATCAATTAATTCTGTAAAACTAAATTCCCAGTCCAGATCTGGGAGGCCTGCCAGAGATGATAGAAAACTTGATGTCATACTAGAAGGATTTAATCTTTGTAACTGGGCCTTTCGGGCATTCAAGAGTGCATGTCACCAAATATTCCTCGCAGTTGATTTGGAGATCCTGATAGCTTGCTCAATTTCCTGAAAACTCATTAGATTATTCAGGCACTAATAGGCAATTATCACAGTATGTTGCCTTGTAGTAATTTGTTTTTCGTATAATTTTGTGTTAATTTATTTCTCAAGTAATAGCACTGGAACATTTCTCATCTCTCTTTACTATCCCTTAATCTGTGTGTAGATTTCGCAGCTTTTTTGGTGTAGTGCTGATGTGAGGATCAGTAGCAATCTTGCCCTATATAGGAAAGATCAATTGAGGAAAGGGTATGAAGATGCAACTACAGTGAAAATATCATCACCATGTATAAGTAGCTTGTGCATATGAATAGCGGTGCAAGATAGGTATACTGAAAGAATTAAAGATGGTATGGAATTGGAAAATACCTTTCAGGTAGCCAACTATAGGCATATTCTCGAGGATCAAAGAGTAATACAGTTCACCCTGGGTAGTACTACTACCATACTCGAAACTAACCAGGAATTAGATAAGGAATTAGTACTTCTGAATTTTGAGTCTGATAATGAAAGTATAGAGGAAGAGCTGGAATTGCTAGAGAGAGCAGATCATGTTAAAGAACAAGCAGATCATGAGAAGGAATGTGATAGGAATAATGATAGTGGTGAAAGAGGCAGGGGAGAGAGCGGT
Source organism: Tuber melanosporum (assembly GCF_000151645.1). NCBI lineage: Eukaryota > Fungi > Ascomycota > Pezizomycetes > Pezizales > Tuberaceae > Tuber > Tuber melanosporum. The sequence continues at coordinate 14,331 of NW_003298941.1, forward strand.
AGTAGAGGCAGTAGAGGCAGTCTCTGTGATAGCAGTAATGAGTGTGATGGTCATGAGGAGAAAGGTGAAAAAGATATACCTAAAGCTCATCGTACTTCAGGAAGATACCATACTAAAGAGATTGTCAATCTGGATTCAAATATTCTGCCAGCGTCGCCTATGTTCAAATTCTTGGAATACCCAACTCCTACACATGAGCGTCACCTTCAGCTTCCAGATACAATTTCAAGCAATCAAAGGAGGGCATTGGACTTCTTCACTTTATGTTTTGATGAGTCAGAGCTTGAAATTCTAGCTCAGAATACATACAGATATGCTTTGAGTAAGAGTGCTATAAATTCACATAAGTGAAGATGGTATAATACTTTAGCTTCAGAATTACATGTATTTCTGTCTCTGATTCTGTATATGGAGGTTTGGTAGTCTCTCTAATCTACTGACTACTGGGCAAAGACATATAAGTGGCCTCAGCATAGTATAGAGAAGTATATGTCAAAGTTTTACTTTAAGCAAATAAAGCGATACTTTCATATTTCTGTGCCCTATGAATTCCTCCTGCGTGGTGAGTGGTATCAAAAGATGAAACCATTATCGGGCAACCTCTCTTACAAGCTTCAAACATTCTTAATTCCAGTAAGCAATATTCCTGTAAATAAGATGATAGTTCGATTCACAGGTAAGGTATCAGACATTTTATGGAATTAATAATAGTATTAATTAAGGAATATTATGGTTTACAGGTCAGTCAGCACATACACAGTACATTCTCACCAAGCCTATTCTACATAGCTTCAAGATTTTAGCCTTATATGAGCACGACTATACTTAGAATTATCTCTTAACCTCCTGACTCGATTTCTTGGCTAAATTTAATTAATCACTATATTCCGGTGACCTGGCTCTGAGCCAAATCTCAAAAGCTGTATATCAGCTGATTTCAGCTCTCCTCTATAATACCCACAGATTCACCTTATATATGAATAACTATTTCACTAATATCTATCTTCTTAGTGCACTGAGTAGTATAGGCATTGGAGTATGTGGAACAGCCTGGCCAATTTCAAAGGAGTATCCTAATATCTTTAAATTTAGTAGAGGGAAGCCTTGCTTTCTGCATAATACTCTTTTAGAGGTTATATGCAGAAATGTTCTTGCGTTACTGTAGTAAGGCAACAATCTTGTTCGCTTTCTAACTACTATTGTGTCACGAACGTGGCTTAGCATGAAAAAAGGTTTTCACGTGACACATGGTTATGAGTCAGAAGTACATTATTGTTTTACGCATATGACCTATTCGGGTTATATGATTTGTTATGTGTGGGATTTGTGATGCTTTCGTACATGGCTCAAGTATAAGTCATGGGACGTGCGCCTGACGAGTATGCCTTGCGAGTGTACCTGGCAGGTAAGCCTTGCGCATATGATTTATGTTTCGCACATGACCTCATTATGAGGTCATGGGTTTCGCGCATACGACTCAGTTGAGTCATATGACTTGTTTATTGCATTATGATTGGTTTATGAGTTTTGTACATGACCTCACTATGAGGTCATAGGTTTTGAGCATGTGATCACTTTGGTCACATGACTAGTTTGTTATGATTTGGTTTCGCGCATGTGACCACTTTAGGTCACATGACTAAGGGCGGGAAGAATACTATATAAGGAGGTCGATGCAGCCGAGGAAGATAGGTTCTTCACGCTTTGTTCTAAGTACTTTTCCTACTTCTTGCACTCCGTGTCGGAAGTGAGCACAACCAATACTTTACCTTATTACGCTCGCGATAAATACTTTATCTACTGTTACTTGTTTGTGTTTTTTGTTTCGGGCGGTCGGTTAGAAGTTGTTGTTCTTGCTTAGAAGATACTTCAGTGTGAGATATCCGTGGCCTGGTCCCGGTAATCACTGAGTATAGTTTGGGCGAGGATGGCGTCTTCGACAGCCTCCTCCTCCACGGATTCTCCCCCCCCTTCGAGGATGTCGTCCCCCGTCCGGTTCGACTCCAACCCCTCCTCCTCGCTTGAGACAGCCCGTGCGGCCCTGTCTCTTGCGCCTGCTACTGAGGCCGACTGTGGCCTCGTCCCTACAACTACACGGTCTTATGTTGCACCCAGGGGAAACTTTAAGTTTTTACAGTTCCACCACTGCCACGGGTGTCAGAACGCGGTTAACCCGCAGTTTGACGATTTGGTTCAGCAAACGGTCGCTGACGCGACCGTTGCCACGATGAAAGAGGTGGAGGTTTTAGTAAAAGGTTTCCTGATCGGGAGAGGCTGCTCAGCCACGTGTGGCTTGAACAAGAACACTACCACGGGACTCTTTGTTCGGTTCAATTCGGACCATGGCTCGGAATACTCTCCAGCCCCCACACCTTCCCCTCCAAAAGATTCTCAGACTGTAGTCCCTGAATCCTCCATCCCCCCCACCAAGGACAACTCCACTGCTGCCATGGTTGAGGCCAGCTCTTGGTCCACTACTCCTCCCCTCGCTAGGGCTGTCCAAAGCAAGATGCCCAGCTTTTTCCGCCAGGCCCACAATACCGGGACCGGCTCCTCGACTCCCTCCTTTCTGGCAGGAATGTCTTCAGGCGAAAGGGCTCTTTACGAAACCCCGAAGTTCAAAATGGACGACCCTAATGATGAGGATTACAACCCTCCTGCCTCTGGAATGCGCCGCCGGACACGGTCGGCATCCCCCATTAAGCGATCTGCTGCTCCTCTCCTTGGTCCCCAATTTTTAAGGGCTATCAATGTTGATGAGGGACAGAAAAAACAAATTGTCCCCGCTCTTCCTGGCCTACCCCTGAGTGTTCACCATGGGCGTCTGGCCATCCCCCCACCTGTGATGCTCCCATCAACAATTGAAGCCACACCCCCTTCTCCATCCCCTCTAATGACTGAGGATGTCCTACCCACCTCTGAGGTACTGGCCAGGGACACCCCTATGGAACTGGATGAGGGACGCAACTCGGAAGCGACCGGTTTGGGCGACAGCGTACATGCCCCTTCACCAGCCATGGAGTCGTCACCTCCGCTTGTTACTGGACGTTGGATGTCACCCCCAGGAAGCCAACTGGAGGGCCCCTTGGAAACCCCCAGTGGTGATTCAACCCCATTGGAAGTCCAGCTCCCAGAAACCCAATTTGAGGATGCCGACATGGTAGTGGCCCAGGCGGACTTGATCATGGCAGGTGTCTGTGAGATGCTGGATGCTGGTAAGACCCCCTCGCCTGGACCCCGCTCAGGGAGTATAATCGGATCCATGTTGGAAGGTCTGGAGGACATCCGGTCTGGTAATACTCAACCCCTCCTCTCCTCGGAGTCTGGGTCGATTGAGGACGATACAATACAGGATGTACGGACTTGGATGAACAGTGGCCCCACCTTTGATGACGATGGTCCAAGGAACGGGATAAACTATGGGAGTCGAGTTCATGTTTTGGAACGAGCAGTAAAAGCACTGACCGACATTGTGGGCAGGCAAGGAGAGGAAATTGAAGCCCTTCAGGTAAAATCGTCCCCCCGCCGCCGCACACCCCCTGCTATACCTCGCAGCACCTCCATTGTTTCTTCGGAGCCGACTACGCCATCCCCTACCCCTGGGAGAAAGGAAGCCTATACGGAGGCTCCTGCTGCTAAAGCCTCTTTCACAGAGGTAGTAAAACGAATGGCATACGTGCCCAAACCCCCCGCTGGCCCACAGGAACGGGTTCGTCCTGCCAGGCCCACTTCAGCGGCCTCATCCCACCAGTCCAACAGCAGCGGCAGCTCCTCCAGTGAAGGAGGGGTAGTCTTGCGAGTAGCCTGGGGAGGAGAAGGCAAGACTGTTCACTGGGAAGAGGAAGAGGAAGAGGAAGAAGATAAGAAGAAAGAACGCAGGAAGCGGGGCAGGCGCCTGAGTGGTGCTGCTAGAAGGAGAAGGAAGGCTGCCAGAGAATCTGGTGATGAAAGGGAGGTGGCGACCCTGGCCAAGACCCAGGGAAAGGCTGATAAACAGGAATCAGGCCCCAAAGTTACGACACCTGTTGCCACAACGGCTCAATCTGGGCCGGCAGCACTGGCCAGTGTCAAGATAGGTGCAGCTCAGGCACAACGGGAATACCGACGGGTACCAATGGGACCCCCGGACCCACTAAACTCGGTACCACCACCACCGCGCTTGTCGCCAACCCCGAATACTAGGGGAAGGCACATCACCATGCGCTTCGCCACCCGGAAGAAGGTTGCCCTGCCAGAGGGCGTCGACATCGAGACAATCCGAAATCGGATCAATGTGACCTTTTCCAATCAGGGAAAGATTCGCGGAAACGCTCCTTATATTCGCGCAGGACATGTCCGGCCGGAAATTGGATGTATCTTCCTGACCTTGGCGGCACACTCCGTAACAGAGCTAGGCAACAGGTTGGACAAGGCCAGGCTCGATCTACTTAGGGAATTGTCACTCCCGGAGTTTGAGTTCCAGAGGAATCTGGAAAAGGTTAAGGTCTTTGTTTCTGGTGTTCCGCTTGCTGACACAGGACGAGGATCGATTTGGAGGGTGGAAGGATGGACTGGAAGCGCGGCCTTCGATGGCCTTCGCACTGACTTGGAGCAATCCAATACTGGTGTAGTCACTGTGTCCTGGCCCGATATTATGGGATCCATACACGCCATGAGGCAGGCCAATGCCACAAGTTGCGGCATTCGCTTCGTGGTGGAGAATAATGAGGCCATCAAGGAAAGACTGGCAGAAGGGAAGATTTGGTTACGGGGAGGAGCCCGCAATATCAGAGTTTTTGAAGAGCATCGCCCCCTTAAGGTATGTGGTAGGTGCCTGGAAACTGGACACTTTGAAGCGACATGTGGCCGCCCCCCTCGATGCCGGTTTTGCTTCGGAGAACACTTCTCTCGAGAACACATGTGCAGTAAGCTGGCCTGTCCCGGAGGGGTGGGTCAGGCCTGTGGACATACCAGGAGACAGTGCTGGCTGTGCAACCGGATGGACCACTTCACAGGATATGAGCGATGCTCAGGTATCAAATCGTCATCCCCGACTCCCCCCTCCTCGCCTGTTGGACAAGGAACAACTACACCAGCAGGGCCAGCCAGGGAAGCTGGCAAAACAGCAGAACAGCAGGGCAGGAGGACAGAAAGAAATAGAAAAAGGAAAAGCCGCAGCCGCGGAAGGTCCCCGACACCCAGGCTGGTCGAAATCAGCAGTGATGAGGAGGAAGAAACGCCCCGCCGTCAGTCAGAAAAGGCTAAAGGTAAGGAACCGGAACGGCCTTCCCCCTCCCCAGTACGTGGGATTCTAAAAACTAGGGCTGGTACCACGACTAAACCACGCGATGAGGAAACGAGTTGGGTTGCCCGAGATCCAGATGCTGGCTCCACCTATGCCTCTGGCCCTTGTGGCCCGAGTGGATCAGTTGAGGCCCCCTTTTAATGCTTATTACGACATTGGCATTAAACGTGGGGAGGAGCAGTCGGAATCGGGCGCTGGCATTTGATTTGTTTTCTTTTGTTGATTTGTTTTTTATTATTGAACCTCCTGTTGATCGAGAGGGACAGCATGTACCAGTGGATGTTGATGGATGGGATTTGTTTTCCTTTGTTAGAGGATCAGGTGTCGAGGTATTTGTACAGTCCCACGTTTGTGGGCTGTTTGAGGTGGTGAGGCACGGGGAAGGCAGTGTGCAGATTGGGTATTGGGAGAAAGGGGCAAAGAAGGTACTCGCTGGAGTTTACTTCCGACCGGGCTATACCAAAGACCAGTTTTTACGGTGGTTGGATGAGCTTGGAGAACCAGACATTGCGTTCGGGGACTTCAATGCAAGACATCAAGACTGGGACCCCAACGCGGACCATAACAATATGGGCGGACGGTGGCTGAAACAGTGGTTCACGGCCCCGACACGCGATATGAATATGGTACCTCCGACAGTGCCAACCTTTAGAGATATTTCCCGAATCGACCTTTGCCTGCACTGGGCACCATATGTCCGACATCGATACATGGACAGCGCTGGCTGTGAGCATAGTGCTCAAGCCCTTAAGCTGAAAGTGGACCTTCCTAACAACATTATGCGTCGAAGACCGGCTTGGAAGAAAGCAGTCTGGGAAAAGGTTGGGAAGCAGCTGGATGCCCTTAAAGAGGTGGAAGATGAGAGGTTGTGGGAAGAGGTGAGGCGTGTGGTGGACGCACTCCCGCGGGCCTCCATTGGCAGAGGTCGGTGCGAGTGGTGGACACCGGAGTTGGAGACAATGAGGTTGGATGTAGCTCGGCTAAGACGGTACTCCAAACGCAAGGCGGAGCGGAAGGAGGACTACAAACTGGTCAGGAGTGTTTACCGGGCTTGCCTGTTAAGGGCCAGGTTCGAACACATCAGGACCAAGATAGCTGAGAGTCAGGACCCAGACATTTTTCGGCTAGCACGAAAATTGGAGGCCAAGCGAACGCTTCCCTCCATGACCAGACCAGATTGGTCCCACGCCACTACACATTCCGACATGAGCGACCTGATTGCACAACAGCTATCCCCTGGCGGTCCTGCCCCTTGGGAGAACTCCATCATTGACATGGATAGTGCTCAGGAAATGGAGATCGCCCTTGCTAGGTCCCCTACGAACACGGGCCCAGGCGAGGACGATATTGGGTATCCTTTCATATGATTCTGGAAGCGGAGGGATACAACAACTTTGCGACGTCTGGTGGACTACGGGCTGCGTCACGATATTCTAGATTGGTATAGGGCAGAAGTGGTGCTCATACCGAAGATTGACAAGCCCAGGTACGATGTCGTCAAGTCATGGAGAATGATACACCTCCTCCCAACCCCTGCGAAGGTTGCGGAACGCATAGTCCTGTTAAGATTAGCTACGTGTCTTGACCTGGGGGAGATGCAGTTTGGTTCTCGCCGGAAGAGAGGGGTTCACGATGCCATGGCGGTGGTCTTTGAGTTCCTACGGCACAATGAGGGCTATAAACGACTGATCTTGTCCATGGACGTTGAAGGGGGATTCGATAACATTGATGTTGACCTTCTGTCAGACTTCCTGGTCGCCCGGGGGTGTCCGTCAAACCTGTGCCAGTGGGTACGAAGGTGGACTTCCTGTCGGTCGATTCGTTTCCGTTTTAATGGATGCATCTCCAAGACCTATTATGTCAGCAAAGGGGTGCCGCAGGGCTCGCCCCTCTCCCCATTTCTCTTCGGGGCCTACGTAGCGGATATATTCACACCGCGAATGCGCTACTCCCCTGGGGTCCGACATTTGGTGATCTCATACGTTGATGACGGGATCATCATGGTGGCTGCAGATTCGTGCAATGCTGCCCGTTACCATGTGGGAGAAATTCTTGCAGACTGCGATCGCATAGCAAGGGCTAGGGGGATGGGATTTAGTGCCCTCAAGACCCAGTGGATCGGGTTTGGGGACAGGGCGTGGGGAGGTATGGAATTGTTGGGAGAGATGGTTTTGCCTTCTGAGGATTTACGGGTTCTTGGGTATAGGTTTAATGTATTTCTTAACTTTTCTTCTCATGTAAAGTACTGGTTGGAAAGGGGGTTGGGTGTCAGGAGGAGGATTTTGGCTTTGGGAAGAAGGTTCGGAAGTGTTGGGGGGCTTGGAGCATGGGAGACTTACCGCTTGGTGCAGGCAGCCTACCTTCCAACCGTATACTACGGGCTTGAATTTGTAACCGACCATGGGTCGTATGTGAAACAGATTCAGGTCCACGTCAATGACTGCCTTCCGTCGGTTTTCCGGACCCCTATGAGGCTGGCAAACAATATACTGCTGGCTGAGTTCGGAACGCCACCTGTTGCCATCCAAGGAAGGTATCTGCAGAGGAGATGCTACAGCCGATTTATTAACTACCGGTACTGTGATCGACACCCGTGGTTCGGTGAGATACGGCATGACTGGAAGCAGGAAGGAATGGTGGCACACCGACAGACCTCAGACAAGGAACTCACCCGCCGCCCCACGATTGCGATCGGAAAAGGCAAAGCGGTGATGGCTGCGCGACACCGTTCGCAGTACTTGGGCCTTTGCAGAACCTCGGATGTGGTTATATACACGGACGGGTCAAAGTCCTCTGAAGGGGCTGGTGTGGCATGGGCGGTATTGGAGAAAGGGGCCCTAACCTGTGTAGACAGTTGCTCGGTTCCCCCGTCTTGGAGTATTGTGGAGTGCGAGCTGTTTGCGGTTGTATGTGCACTTCGATATGCCCGAGGGATGGCCAAGAGGCACCTGGTCCATGTGTTTCTGGACTGCGTTCCTGCTCTCGCCCTGGTAGACGGAATGTTCTCGGAAGGTGATTCGGCTGAGCTGTGGGAAGTCATGGCACCACTACTTAATGAGTTTAGCCGCGTCAACATCAGCTGGGTTCCAGGGCACATGGGCATTGATAGCAATGAGACGGTGGACCAGAAGGCTAAGGCATGCGTGGGTCGTCCATTGCGCCCCCTGCTTTGGGAAGGGGTTAGCTTTGGGATCGGGCATGCGGCATTGGCCCGAGAGTTGCGAAAAGCAGAGTGGGGTTCGTGGCACGACAGGGAAGGACACGGGTATTATGCTCCCGAACCTAGGGCACCTCGACATCTTTGAGGCCTCACCCGTATGGACTCCTATGTTTTACTGAGAATTCGCAGCGGGACTGGTTTGGTTGGGCATGACAGATGTGAAGGAAAGGATGACAGACACCACTGGACTAAGTGCCCCCGATATGCTATGGGACGCCCTGCTGATGAGGACTTGCATAAAGACTCGGCAATATCGCGGTGGAAATCCTGGTGGGTGAGTCACAGATGGTTAGGCCTAGGGATTCCCCAGCATATTGAAATGGTGGATGGGGAGTTGATAGTGGCAGGAAACCCTTTTGACGGCACACTAATGGTGGAAAGAAGTGGTCGGTTGGCGACGGTGGAGGATCCCAGGACCTGTACCCGGTGTGAGAAAAAACATGATGGTAGCGGATGCGTTCTGCCAGGATTGATTACCATGCCGAAGAAGTGGTTTTTCTTGCCCGACCAACGACGCTGCGACTGTCCCTGCTGTGGGGCTGCGATTTCGGCGACGCCTACCCAGAAACGGGTCACCTTCTCCGAACACTTTGAAAAAAAGCCCCGCTGCTTACGAACGTGTCACGACTAGTTTTGGCATTCTCGACACCAGCGGTGGGACGAGCTGGACCTCGCAACTCGGACGTCGGTAGTCTTGCGGTGGGCCAAGATAAAAGGATTGCTAAAGGAGGAGCGTTGTTTATTTTGTGGGACGGTTTTGGCCGAAGGGTACGTGGACTTGGGACTACATTATAAAAGGACGGAGGGATGTTGGGATAGACTGTATGTTTCGTTTGTTGAGTATGTGGGTCAGATTGTGTTGGAGGCGGATAGGGGGGAGGGTATGAGGAGGTGGCTGGGAAGCGAGATGGGAAGACGCGTGAATCCAGGGCAGCACTAGTTGCTGCGAGCGCCCGTGAGCCCATATAGGTAGTGATTTTTGGATTTATGTTTGGGGAGAGCGATTGCGTGGCGGAATGGTCTGCGGTAGTGTATTTTAGATAGTTTGTTTTATGGGGCGAGGGGGAGACTGGTCGTATGCCGGTGTCAGCGGTACTAGTATAAATAAAATTAGATTGAATTCTAAGTACTTTTCCTACTTATTACTTTAAACAATATAAAACCTCTTTACGATCTTTATCTTTATTGCACCGATATTGTTACACCAAGAAAAGTCCTTCACGAAGACGAGTTAGAGAAAGCTTACAATAGGCATTCCCGATAGAAGACAAAGGTCTTGTACTATCGGTAATGTAGGCAGAGGCCTAGAGCTATTGTAAGACAAAGAAAGAAGAAGACAGAAAGACAAGTATCATTCCCCATCACCAAGAACTAACTATCTAGGAAGGGATCGTTACATATTGACTCAATTACTGGATCCCCTAATCCATTCTCCTCCACTTCTAATTAGCCACTAAAAGAACATCGCTGTCCATGATTTACTTCATATAATTGAAAAAATATTGAGTTTGCTTGAGGAAGCTAAGCCTACAAGTCACTACCAACTCCACAAATTGCAATCGACTATAATATGAAGATGAATGGAATCGACCTCTCTGATCAATTCCGGTGCTATTATGCTACTCAGCTGTGTGTATCAAGAAACTGGATGCCTCTATTCTTTTGATTACTTGATATCACAACTATCAACAGCTGGATCATATGCCATGAGTATTGACAGCACCATGTACTAAAGTCTTACCCACAGCAAGAGTACCAAGTTGATCTAGCTTGGGAATTAGCCCAATATAGTTATACTTCCATCAATTCTACCGATGTGATGAGCCTTCACAGATCAAACTTATTTTCTCAATCACAGTCTGAGTCCGCTGCCTTCTCTTTCTCTTTTTCTCCTTCCTCTGTCTCACCAGCCTCTACCCTTCTTCCTTCTCTCTCCTCTACTCATTTTTATTCCAATAGCCAGCACTGTCCTAAACTTCACCCTCCTAGAAATTCTTCTCTCTCTCAGCAACAGGATATGTAGAACTTTCTTATTCTATATCTGCTTGTTCTCTTTAAACTAATTACTATTTGTAAGATATGTGACAAAAGGCTCCATACTACCTATCATTTGAACACATCCTAGAAGCTATCTACTTGTCCTGTCAGAAAAGCGCTATTCTCAATGTTTTCTCTGCCAGCTACTCTCTAAGACTCCTCTAGATGGACTATTTTACACCCAAGCATGTGCAAGAGGATGGGCACCACCCAAAGGTCGGTGATGTACAACTCTCTTTCTCTGTAATTATTGTACAGTTCCACTTTGCAAAAGTCCTTGCTTTAACTTTTTTTCACTGTTTCAATGATACTGAATTTGGAGAATGAGGAATAGTGAGATTAGTTCATTTCTTTTGCCTTTTTTCCCTCAGTTTTCTTGTATTATTTATCCACTGTTTATTTATCTATCAGAAAATGAACCTATTTCTACTATTAAAGTATTCAAGATTGCTTTTTCTAAATCTTTCTTTTATGCCCATGTATTGTACCTGATACTATCTATAATCATATTCATATCTCCTTCTTCTTTGAGTTTTGGTATTGCTAGCCGATTGTTCTCACTATTCTTGTTCCCGGTAATCACCATACACTAAAAAGCAACGAATACTCGCAATATCCTGACATTTGTGAACACGACCGGGCTTGCATTAGTGCGCCTAGGTATGCATTAGTACCATCAGGCTTAGTCAGAGTACTAGTATCAAGTGTTTGATACTCTAGATATATATGTAGATGTATAAAACATGTTATTATTTATTTGAGAATCACAATTTGAAAAATACAAAATAAGGAAGAGAAAAAAAGTAAAACTAAACTAGAAATTGAAATTGTTGCCCTCTTTATCTGCAATACAAGCCTCAATCTGGTCAGACATTGAATCTATATGATGATTTATTTGAGCACAGTGATAGTTTTTCCACTCTTGTATATTATTTTTAAATTAGATAAAGCAAATATTAAAATATTGAAGAAAATAAAGAAAAGTCTCACTTACCTATTCAAGAACTGTACAGATTTCTCGTGCAGTCATTTGGGGGCCAATAAGCTCATGAAGCTTATCTTTTAACTCGCTCCAGATAGCCTCAATAGGATTTAAGTCTTGTGAGTTGGCTGGCTAAATGAGCTTTTGATAGCCCAATTATTCACACAGGATATCGTGATAATAGTGAATATATGCAAGAATATTATCTTCTATTATAACCATATCCTGGTCAGGAAATTCAAGTTTAGACTGTATTGTAAATGGGTAAAGTAAAGGCATTAAAAGATTTTGGCGATAGATAAACTAATCTATTCCACCTCTTCTATCTTTTTTACGTACTTTCAATTGGGGATCTGGAAATGGAATTTCCAAACTAAGTACCTGATGTCTAGCATTTTCTGCTAGCTCATACTCATATCGTCTCTAAAGTAGAAGTAAACTCTCTTTTTCTTGTCTTGAATTTTCATATGGCGAAGTGTACATATGATAAGGCAAATTACTTCCTAATTTCAAATATATTTAATTGGTTTTAATGTGCATTGAAAAAGAATATATTTTCAATAAATAACGGAAATCAGTTGACTCTACCATCTTTGTCGTACAAAATAGCACTCCAAAACATAATGGTAGTATCTTACAGGAACTTTCTCTGAATGTGTTATGGGCGATAAGCTTCGCCGGCACATCGTAGAACACTACGCGCTCGTCGAGATCGGAGATTACCTGTCTCAAAATAAGACTCATCTGTGAATATTGTACCATGCTAATTATGATCACGATGCTGATAGCAAAAGGCCAATCTGTCAGCCTTTTACGCTAAGTTTATACTTGACTTCATAGTAGGCTTTCAGCAATAAATCTTATTTTCTTTTAATACTTTAGATACTGTTTGTCTGCTAATATCTAAATTCGCTACCAATATTAATTTATTAATTAGTTATATGTACATAAGTGTTTTCAAAAAAAAAAAAAAAAAAACAAGGTTTACTAGTGTTAGCAAGTTGAGCAAAAGTCATATAACAGTGCTCTGCATCCTTCAATGCAGTTTCAACTAGATGCTCTTTCTCTCTTTATGTGAGAGCTTCTTTCATACCCTTTAAAGAGTTTGGTAATGCCGTGAGGTTTTCAGGTGCACAGAAATCCGGTATCCCATTCTCGCTCACTCGCTGTCTTGCTGAGTTGATGATATTCCAGCAGGTACGAACTTGGTAACAAAAGAAACACACCCCCCTCGCCTTGCCAAGCCATCAGAAAATTTCTTCTCAACAACAATGACTACAACTCCTCCCTCACATACAGTGAGCCAGACACATTATGGTACTCCAATACAGTCTAGAGTCCATACGCTACAGGACTTAGGATTTTCAAAGCATAAAATATCACGACGTACTAGTGTGCCACGAAGAACCGTTAGTCGTTGGGTAAGCGAGTTTCACGAACGGCGGAACAAGTTCCAATCTGACTGTCCCCGACTCCTTACGACAGGAAATATTCGGCTGCTCATTAGGCTGCTATGGAGTGGATACGAGGGTAGAAGGTTATCATGGTCAAGGCTAGGAAAGGAGGCAGGATTGTCAGTTTCTAGAATGACAGTTAAGAGAGCCCTTGAGGAAAAGGGATATATGCGATGCAAAGCCTGTAAACGACCTTTTATTTCCAAAGAATGCTAGCAGGATCGTCTGTACTATGCAATTAAGCATATTGAAGAACCAAAGGGATATTGGTGTCTGCATATGTACTCAGATGAGTGCACTTTTGACACATCAAAGAGGAGGTCCTAGTGGATCACACGATTGAATACCGAGAACTATCACGACGATTGTATACAGCATACCTTTTCCAGTGGCCAAGGTTCAGTAGGAGTCTGGGGTACTATTAGCTATGGTTGGAAGTCAGATCTTGTATTTCTGCAAGGCACAGGAAAGAAAGGTATCACGGCCAGTGATTACCTAAAACAGGTGTTAAAGCCTATTGTTGGCCCCGCGTTTCAGAGTCAAAAGCACTATACCACCTCTCCAGGAGCACAGTATATCGAGAATGGAGCGCCATGGCATGGGGTCAAGCAGGTGCTTGTGGAGCCCAAAGAAGAGTTAGGTATTCCGTTACATAAAAGACCTTCGCAATCTCCTGATTTCAACCTGATAGAAAACATATGAAGGATGTCACGAATGTGGCTTAGCGAGAAAAGGGTTTTCATGTGACACATGGTTATGAGTCACAGGTATGTTATTGTTTCACACATATGACCTATTCGGGTTATATGATTTGTTATGTGTGGGATTTGTGATACTTTCGCACATGGCTCAAGTATGAGTCATGGGACATGCGCCTGACGAGTATGTCTTGCGAGTATGCCTTGTGGGTAAGCCTTGCGCATATGATTTATGTTTCGCACATGACCTCATTATGAGGTCATGGGTTTCGTGCATATGACTCAGTCGAGTCATATGACTTGTTTATTGCATTATGATTGGCTTATGAGTTTTGTACATGACCTCGCTATGAGGTCATGGGTTTTGAGCATGTGATTACTTTAGTCACATGACTAGTTTGTTATGATTTGGTTTCATACATGTGACCACTTTAGGTCACATGACTAAAGGGGGGAAGAACACTATATAAGGAGGCCGATGCGGTCGAGGAAGATAGGTTCTTCACGCTTTGTTCTAAGTACTTTTCCTACTTATTACTTTAACAAATATAAAACACCTTTACGATCGTTATCTTTATTGCAACGTTATCGTTACGCCAAGGAAGGTGCGTTACGAAGAAGAGTTAGAGAAAGCTTACGATAGGCATTCCCGGTAGAAGACAAGGGTCTTGTACTATCGGTAACGTAGGCAGAGGCCTAAAGCTATCGTAAGACAAAGGAAGAAGAAGACAGGAAGAGAAGTATCATTCCCTGTCGCCAAGCACTAACTATCCAGAGAGGAATTGTTACAGAGGATCATGAAACAGCGGATTAAGGGCAGAAATCACTTCCCTGGAACTATTACTGAGATGCGAAATGCAATTCAAGAGGAATGGGACCGGCTCCGGCCTTCTGACTGGAAATCTTTGATAGATTGTATGCCAGAACGAATTTTGGAATTGAAGGAGCGCAATGGTATACAAACCCACTGGTGACTACATGTATTAACCTCTACTTGATTGTGTATTTTATAATTATGCTTTTTTTATTTCACTAGTATCTGTTGTATTTTGGAGTGGTAGTTGCAGTTACTATCTCAGTCATATTTCACGAGGGGGTGCGTTTCTTTTGTTGCCAAGATCGTACTAGTCAAAACCCCAGTTCTCTCTGAAATCTGCCTCAGTATCATCTTCTAAGGTCCATCCAATATGGCATAACCCATAATTTGGCCCCTTTTGCTTAAGGAAGTTGTTGACCCTCTAGGAGTTAATATTTTAGTAAGTGGATCTCGAGACTACAAAGGTTTGATCCACGCGAATCACAATGGACATGGTTTGTAGTTCTATATTAATTGATTTAGAGTTCTACAACTTGTCCACTTCTGATTGGTTACTACTCAAATACCCTCTTATACACACAATTGCAAGCCCTAATGCAAGTCCGGTCGTGTTCACAAACGTCAGGATATCGCGAGTACTGTATCCTCTCTGTGAATTTGCTAGCACCAGAGGATGTTGTATTGTGAGGGGGATGCTAAGCGAGGTATGACTAATAGGATTGAGTGACTAGACATGATTCGGAAATTCTGTTTCAGATTCACAGGATATAAAGTAATAACTGCAAGCTAATATAAGCTCAAGCCTAGAGTGTGAGTATTTTTGATGCAAGTAATGAGTCTTTATAGTAGCATCTCGAGTTATCAGAATACAAGAACTGTTTTTGAGAAGAAGAAAGAGTAGATATATACCTGTACTTAATATGTAGATAGTATAGCCATGAATAGTAGTTTAAACTATGAATTTGCAGAGTTAGTTTTACAGCAGAGCATTCAAGATTCTGTGATTTTTATTACCTTTTTATCTTTATCTACAATGTCTCCAAACCAAAGTCCAAACCCCAATTTCAGACCCAAGCCAAAATCAATAATTGAGCGAAGTCTAAGAGCAAAAAATTGTAAACCAATTGTCAGACCTGAGCGTAGTTATAGTCAGAGAGATAAGTTACGAGTACTCACCTATCTGAGGTATCACCATATTCTGCTCTGGGAGCCAGGCCAATTCTGCCAGCCCAGTCAGATGGAAGCTAGCAATCACTATAGGATTCCTCAACAAACAATTAGCAAATGGGTTAAAAGAAAGCATTTGTTGGAAGAGGTGTGATTCAATACTCAGGCAAGAAGGGTAGAGCAAAGCTTAGGGAGAAAGTGTCAATGCAGGTGGCCGGAACTGGAAGAGGCAATTTATAGCGATTTTATAAAATTTTGAGAGGAGGGGAGAGTTATTCGACAAGGATAGTTCTGTATTCAGGCTGGCTTTCGATTTCGGAAAAATTATATTCGAATCTCAATCCAGCAGAATTTCAATTTAGTGATAGCTAGTTTTATAAATTTCTAGGACAGCACTGAATTAGTTTGCAGTGTATTACCAAGAAAGCTCAAAAGATTCCTACTGAATACCAGTTATTGGTACTCAATTGGCTCCGCTTTAACCGACAAAATTCACAACCTTCTTACCTATCCCCATTCCTCAAATTGGTTCTCAATACTCCTACCAATCGATTTCAAGAATCCAATATCTGCAACCTCGATAAGACTCCAATTCCTTTTGAGTATCTGGAAGGAAAGACTTACAATTCAATTGGAGCAAAAACTATTTGGGCAAAATCATCCCAGAATGGTTGGGATAAATAGCAAGCATCTTTAGTACTTTGTATTTTTGCAGATGGTGTAACAAGAGTTCCACCAATAATTATCTTTCGAGAAAAAGGTGAAAGATTAGGAAGAGACGGAGAAAGCAATACCATCCCGGAATAGAGGTCAAATTTAATGAAAAAGCCTATATGAATAATAAGCTTTTTCTCCGATATATTGAGGAACACCTTGTACCTGCCTTAGGTGGCCAGCCTTCGCTTTTTGCAATCGACCTGATAGGATTCCATAAAACGCCAGTAGTTCTTGATCTGTTGCGTTCGCATAACATTATCTCCTCTCTTATTCTTGGAGGCTGCACAGGACTTCTTCAGCCACTCGATGTCTCAATCAATAAGTCATTCAAAGAACTGATTCAATAACTTACCGATGATACAATTTTCAATGCCGAGAATGCAGAATCCTTCCACAAGTGGACTGTTAGCCATCGCCGAATCCTGACAACCTCCTATGTTGGGAATGCTTTTTACCAATTTCATCTTGAGAAGAGCAAGATAATTCACCGAGTGTTCCGCCAGGTTGGACTTTCTCTTCCAGTTGATGGTACCTGTAACTCTGAGTTAGATATTAAAGGGTTTCCTAAGCTAGACATGGGTGATTGGAGTAAAGATGATACAGTGCTTGAGGAGAGTGAGGAGTTTGTAATACCTGAGGTAGGTGACTATGAAGCTATAGAATTTGTACATAGCAATGAGTGATTGAATCTAGAGTTCTATCTCTAAATGGAACTATGCACACAAACACAGTATGCTGTAAAAACTGGAAATAATTGGACCATGTACTATGTCGTTAGACTTTTCTCTCTTAATAAGGTCAAGGAACTGGGAGGAGAACTATATAGCAAAGTGTCTGGGGCTTTTACCAGATAAAGAAATTATCATAAATCATTGGCATATTGTGATATCGTTGATAATATGACCTTAACTCATTCCAAACAACCACTTTTGATTCAGAAATTATCATCTCTGGTATGAACTTGAATGATATACAAGAAGAATCTGAAAGCCAGATATCAGACTTTCTAGACTCCAGGGAAATGCCAGTCCAGATATCCTGAGGTTGGCCTGCTGTCAAAAAGGAAACAAGGTTCCAATTCGTCATTGCTGATCACTACTCAAAATGGCATGATGAGACCTCGCCTATCCGTTCCACCAATTTTGGCGCTAGCGAATTCGCAGAGAGGATACGGTACAGACGAAGGGATATGGGCAACTGGAGCCATTTTCCCGAGTATCTGAGTCTGTTTGTTGTTGTACAGACTTCGCCGTTACCGTGTTTTGGCGAAGCGCGTTTACTTTAACCTATATCTCCATCTCCCTTGGCACCAGCCTAAGCCTTGGCACCAAGGTGTCCGGATACTAAATGAATCGGCTAGTAGTCTAACCACCGTAGCATTTTCCAAGCGACGTCATACAATGGGAATGGTAAAGCGGGAATCCTCTCCGACCACCGCAGCAGGGCCGCCCACGACAACTACTTGTAAAACTAAATGATGGTGTACTCGTATCATACTCGATCTTTGTTTCACCGTGCTAAAATGGTCTTCCTTCTTATCCACGCCTTTCTCCTAATCTCCTTGGATCCTCCAGCCTCTTCTTCCGTTCTCCGAGTTTCTACCTTTCTAGCGGGCGGATAACACCGATAAAAAACGACCCCAACTGTTTCCGGCGAAAAAAGTCAGCGTTAACTGGTCCACGAAGAAAAAACTGTTTGCCCTATCATGGCGGATCATTCGAAACCGAACTCTTCTGGGAGAGAGCGTGGGGGGTATGAACCCTTTCATGGGGTTTGCTCGCCCCCGGCCTTGTTCTCACTATACTGATGTCCTTGATATAGACCGCAGTCATATGATTGGGCCCACATGTCGAATAGAGGATTTTTCGCCCGTCTCGTGCTTTCGTTCTTCTCGACAAAATACGGGATAGATATGACGATACATTGCCTTTTGGAGCCGTTTCGATATTCGCTAGCTTCGGCGGACGAGCTGCAAATTCAGGCCGAAGAAACGGATTATCTATTTGGCCTTCCGCATAACAGCCAATGGAGATCTCCGGAAATGAAATGGCATTTCAATCTTGAGACTTTCTTCTCCTTATGTGTGCTCTCCCATCAGAGTGGACTAAACTGGATAGGACTGACCAAAGCTGTAGATTATGCCTACTTCCATAGAGCAGCACCCCTCCTGTTCTATCATCTTCGCAAAGACGCCTTCAAGCTGGACGAAGAGTATTACCAAAGCCAGTTCACAAAGAAACTCCGCCCAGTAGATGGCCTGGGTTTTAGTGGTTCTCTGTTCTTCTATTCGGATGATAAAAGTTTTATCGTGAAGTCTATTGGCCGAAGATTCGAGTACAAATTTTTGTACAGCACCCTCATGCATCCGTTGGGTATGTACTACCGTGAGCGCCCGGGCACACTGCTCTCAGAAATCACCGACGTGTTATATACCTTTGACTTCAGACTTGGTGGGTGCCTGGGTGTTTCTCCATCACATTATATTGTCATGACAAACGCGCTCGAGGGATTGGATAAGGAGAGGGGATGTAGGAAGTGGGATTTGAAGCCTCAGGGATTCTTTGAACCTACAAGGGACTTGGTGCCAGATGATATGAAGGCCAGGGCGGCGAAGAGTGGTTTGGCAGATGGGTTGGATGAAGAAATTGTTCTGACCCGCAAGCAGAAAGCACATTTCATGTATGCCCTCCCGCTATTTGCCTGTTAATCCATTCTGTGTTAGGGGCTGATAGTTTGGTAGGAGCATTTTGGAAACAGACACTGCCTTCCTAGAAAGAATGGAAACAATAGACTATTCTGTCCTCCTCGGCCGCTACCCAGTCTCCATGTTTCATAGGAAGACCTATACCACCAGGGGCCGCGATGCCCTCGCTCTGCCGGAACGGGGCAAAATGGACTTTGTTCGTGGCGTTATCAGTGCAGACGGAGAGTGGGTTTACAAGTTTTGTGTTTTGGATTTCTTATGGAACGTCAAACAGCCGCGCCCGAGGATCATCAGGGCTGCTGGAGCAGCGCTTCCAGAGCAGACGATAACCGCGGAACCGGGGAGGTATAGGGAGGAATTTTTGAAGTATGCTACCTTGAGACTCAGCAGAAGATTGGAGTGATCTACTAACGTGAGTGATTTAGGATGATGGATGGGTATATCGTAGTTTTGGATCATGATGATGAATAGAGGCTTGAGCAGTGGCGTCATAGCGGCGATGACGCCGTAGGGTGGTGATTAGGACTCTTAGGTTTTTGTCTTGTACGAGTAAATTGACCGTCATCGAGAGGGTGTTCAAGTTTGTCGAGTTTATGTATGATATGATACCTGTGCCATATTTGAAAGTGGGGTTGTTCCCCGCCTATCACGGTCCCCAAATGTCCAATTTATGAATTACATGTTTTCGCTTTGAAATACCTGAGTAGACATGAACCCGCTTCTCCATAATAAATAATATCGGGCAAAACAATCCTCATGGAGACAAGGCCGCGATGTTCATTCAAGTGCACACGTCACAACAGCAGCAGGACGATTAACCCCGCCGACGATACATAGAATGCTTAGTTACAGTGGTACTCGGGTACCTGGTCCCGGCGAAAAAGAACACCACAGAGTAATGAAATGTTCCACACCCACTCATATCACCAAGCACACCTACCACCAATTCTCTCACGATCCAGATGGCTCAAAAAGCCTCCTGTATCATACCACGGAAAGGATATTGTGATAACAGTATCACTGGTACCGGCTGGTACTCGAGTATGTTATGTAGGTGCGGAGCGTTGACGCATGGGGTTAGGGTCACAACCACCTCCATGGGGAACTTTTTGCTTTTTCCACTTCACTTCACTTCAAGCTCCTTGCATGAGGGGTTTTTGTTGGTTGGATGCGGATGAGGGGGAGGAAAAGAAGTGGGGAAAAGAAAAGGGAGATGGGAAAGATGGCTGCCTGGATGGTTAGATGGAGAGTCCTAGGTACGGTACCGTACTGTACGTGTATGTAGCACACGGTGCGGTACCGTGAGCTTCTAGCTTGCTGGCTGGGTAAATTTACTGTACTCGAGCATGGTACAAGTACAGTAGGGTGGCTATTCTAACGGCAGGCAGGTACAAGTACTCGTACAGTGCCGGCACTGAAAACAGGCAGATATGGTACTGTGGAACATGGTATGCTGGGCTTGTGCGGGCGAAACACAGAGCAAGCCAGGATGGCAGGGTGCCAAAAGGCTGAATTCGTCGGGACAGGTATGGCATTGCGGGCATGCCATGGAAATACCGGTACGTTAAGAGGGGAAAAAAATAAAGGCTTTATTTGCAGTGGCGCCTGGGCTCTGGTTGGGCCCACACAGCACCTGTTCCCAGCATTCGGCACAATGCAAAATTCAGGAACGATACGGTTACCATACCGGTATCTTGAGGGACGTTGATGGATGGGCGGGCGGGTAGGAAGGGGGGGATTACTCGAGTACGATAATACCGAACGGTAGTACGAGTACTTGTACTAGTACTCGAGTACGGTACTGGACAGGAGGCGGGCTTGGCGCATGTTTTATTTTATTGTGATAGCTATGGCCCTTTCCTTTTCCCTTTTTTCTTTTTTTTTGATTGCGGTGCTCGTGATGGGTTGATTTGATGTGGAGGGAAAGATCAAGGTATCGTTAGATTTCGCAAAGCAAAAGTAGGGTGGGGGTTCGTTTTCTTTGGATCTGGTCTGGTAACTTACTGTCGAAGAGGCGATGGATCGGGCCATGGTGGTTTTTGGATCACAGTAAGTAACCTGCTTGGAGATTATAGTATCATACCGTACTGTACCGGTACCATACCATTAAATTTTTATGATTGGAAAGGCTTGCGAGGAGGAGGGGAGAGGGCAGGTTGTGCTCGAGCACCGTACCGGCTGCCGGTATGGTGTATGTTTCCTTTCTTTTTTTCTTACACAGGCTGAGAAAGCTCTTCAGATGTCACGATGATTTATTGGGGGAAGCTAAAGAAGAGAAGACTGGAAGAGGAGAGGTTTTGGGTTGCGGCTCTGCGCCTTCCTGGTAGCAAGCAGCGGCCATGGCGTGGGAGCGCAAATAGGTCGCCATTTTAAATTCGGATAATCGCCAGTGCTGTGGGGACGAGCTGCAGAAAATTGGACCCCCCGTTTGTCCATCAACCCATCATCCTTGGACCATCTATCTTGTGGAGATCCCCTTGAGCGGGCATTTTTCTTTTTCTTTTTTCTTTTTCCTTTTTCCTCTTTTTTAATCCTGGGGGGAAAAGAGGAGGGGGATTTGGATCTCGTTAAACTTGCGGCACGCTTGATTCCTCTTCTCGTTTTCCTCCATCTTTTCTTTCCTCTTGGCCTGGCCGGGGATACCAGTGATAAACTTCATTTTCGGCTTTTCGTTCTCGAGTTTGTCTGTTTTTTTGTGCTTCCCCTTTAGCAACAAATCGAGAGTTCCTATATATTATTCTGCGTCGCTAGAAGAAATAATTGGTACAATTAATCTGACCCCCATCCCCGTTAACCATCAGCGTCACTTCATCGTCGTCGCCGTCGTCACGCTTTATTCCGCATCCAGTATCAGGTCTGCTGCCACTTGTGCAGTCTTCGGATAGAGGGGGGAGGGAGAAAAAAAGAAAAAGAGAGATAGAGAGATAGAGAGAGAAAGGTTTCTCTAGTCGTCCATCTGCTCGTACTCACTTACGCATTCCCACCCCCTTCTGCAACTTCGAGGTATCCCACCGGTATACACATATACTTTATATACAAGTATACCTAGAAACCTCTAAGTAGCTCCACCTCCGAATTCTGACTACGGCCGCTTCTACCACTACTGTTGATCCTGGTATCATACGCTGGTGCTATTATCACTACCGCGGGATTGATATCTACTGCTGCTCGTCGCCGTCGCAGCATCAATCTCTCACTCAATCAATCGCTCCCCTTCCCATCACTTCCCCCCCCGGCTCCCCGCGTGTTCCCCTCCAACTCCCCCAATCCACTGATCCGCTTTCAGTGGTTTCGTCGCTCTTCTACTACCTGTACCGTACTCCACCGGCTGCCCCGTTTGCTACTGCTACTACTTACAACTACTACTGCCTTTTTTTTAAAAAAAATTACTTTTTTCACCCTTCTATAATCTGACTGTTTTTTGTTTTTTTTTAACAAAAAAAACAAAAAACAAAAAACAAAGAACAAAAATTCTAACTGCGGGCTCGCAGCTTTACTTTGACCTGTGAAACACGGCCAGTCCCTTCCGTCACGATCAACAAGTCCTCCTCCTGTGTGGTTTGGTTGTTGGCGGGTTGCTGTGGTTCGGTTCCTGGTAACTTTGTTGCCGTTTTTGTGTTGGATTTGTTCCATGGGGGGAAGGGTATCTTCGCGCATTCTGAAAATCCCATAATCAGTCATGTCGGGCAGCCAGCAACATTCCCCTTACAACCCCAATCCCTCTCCCAGCTTGCCCTACCGAGCCTCCTTTTCCCCATCTGAACAGCATCGTCCTCCGCTCCCGAATTCTGCTGCTCACTACCCGAACCCATCCATTCTACCCCAGCAGACCCATCAACAGTTCGCGCCCAACGGTCGTTCTGGGCCTGCTGCTTCATTACCTCCTCTGGCGACAAGTGCTCCATACGTTACTCGCGCTGGCTACTATGATCCTGTAGAATCCCGTCCCTCTGATATGAGTTCTGGTTGGAGCCAGTCTACTACAAGTACAACTAATATTGCTGCTACCACATACGAAAGGAGGCACTCAACACAATCTCAAACGGTATGTAGCCCTTTTATTATTTTTACATTTTGATGGAATTTTCTTTTCCCATGCTCCGAGAATATATGGGGTCGCTGTAGCTTTTTTGCCTTTTTTCTATTTTTTTTTTCCTATTAGAATCGACATCTAACCCTAGCGGATTCTTTTTTTTTTTGAGTATCCCTTTCCTTTATCTCTTATTGGGGGTTGGGTTTTCCCCCCTTTCCTCGCTGTTTTGTGTGTGAGAAGCTTGCTTTGTTTTCCGTTTCTTTCCGGCTCTTGCCCTAGATTGTCTGCAGTTAGTATCATACCAGGAGTGCTGGGACTGCGACCATCTCTCTACGTGTGTGCTGACCGCATTTAATATTTACAGAGTCGTGATCAGCGCTACGCTTACGGCGGCGAATCCATCGTTAGAGGAGCCACACAATCCCCCATTCATCCTATCGATCCAAATTCAAGACGAAGTTATCCTCTTCCTTCACCCACCTCAGCATCAAGTATTCACCATACAACCGCAGAGTTGAGGTCATCGATGGGTCCTGGCGCGCTACATCCAGATTACGCGGCCGGACCCAGTTCACCGACAGCAAAGGTAAGCTTCGCGTCCAAACGCACGTCGATTCTACGTTCTTTGATCTTGACAACTCATGAATTACACTTAGAAAGCCACCACTGCGCACCGAGGTGACGCAATGTCTATATCTGCCCTTCTCAGCAACGCCGACGAACCTTCCACTGACACAACCACTCCCAAAAACGTTCCTCGCCTTACACAAACAACCAAACGCCGTTCACCAGATCGAGACTCAAACAACACCAGTCTTGCCATGTCGAGAGCAGGCTTACGGCAAGCTCCCCCTGCCAAACAGGCCACTACTTCGGCAAGCTCTTTTCGCTCAGGGGATGCGGATGCCACGGATACAGAGTTGAGCTTTAGCAATCACGGTGGCAGTGGAGGGAAGAACGGTTCCTTTCGTGGATTTAGGTATCACGATTCTGTCAACCTCACTGATGATCCGGATAAAACAGATAGCGAACTGGATGATGGTGGGTTTGCACAGGAGAGGGCTGAATATTTGAAGAAAATCCGGAAACGTCGTTTGGAAGTGGAGGGACGGGAGAATGAGAACCGGAAGGTAGGGGTTTCACTTTGTGGCTTTCTATATGGCAGATACTGATCGTGAATAGCGTCGGCGTGTCGTTTTTCAGAATCATCTTCACGACCAGTTTCACGCTCATGCCAAATCTTCCCGTGAACGCGCCCGTATTCAGTTCTACGAAGATGCTATGGAACAGGTGATGAAGCGGGAGGAGGAGGATGAGAAGGAGCGCAAGAAGGAGCAACAGCGCAGACGCCGACGGGAGAAGGCTGAATTTGAGAAGAAGTCCAGGGCGGAAATCGCTGCCAAGGCTGCCGTTGAAGCTGCCGAACGAGAAGCTGCCGAGAAGCATGTGAGGGATGAGATTGCTAGGCAGCGTTCGGCAGAGAGAGCTGCCAGAGATGGACTTGATGGGGCGCTTGGCTTAGGTCCCGATATGCACGACTCAGATGCCAGTGGACCCCCGATGGTGGTTGTTGATGAGGGTGGAAAGAAGCGGAAACCTGGTAGGAAGAGGCAACCTAAAGAAACCAAGGAGACACCCGAGGTTAAGGAGGTGAAGGAGTTAAAACCGATCATCAAGGAGCCACCAGTACAGGAGGTTTATGTGCCACACGTTTCAAAAAGTTATAACCAAATCTTCGACCAAATCTGGAAAGATATCGCTAGACGAGATATTCCGAAGGTTTACAGAGTTCAACAGACTTCTTTGGCTACAAAACAGTCGAATCTCAAAAAGACTGCCCAGCTGGCGGCCAAAGAGGCCCAACGTTGGAAGCTTCGCACCAACAAGAATGTCAAGGATACGCAAGCTCGAGCTAAGAGATGTATGCGTGAGATGATGACATTCTGGAAGCGTAATGAACGCGAAGAGCGAGACTCACGGCGCCGTGCGGAGAAGGAGGCTCTGGAACATGCAAAGCGGGAAGAAGAGAATAGGGAAGCCAAAAGACAGGCGAGAAAGCTGAACTTCTTGATCTCGCAAACCGAACTCTACTCCCATTTCATTGGAAGGAAGATTAAAACAGATGAGGTTGAGCGGTCGACAGATTCTGCAGGAGTAGACGTTGCTGCAGAGATTCCGACTAATCCCAATGTGCCTGCCATACTTCCTGGACAGGAGAATAGCAGGCCTGGGAAGCCTGTCAGGAGTTTCGACGATCTTGATTTTGACGCCGAGGATGATGATACTCTACATCGAGTTGCGATTAACAATGCTCAGCATGCTATTCAAGCGGCACAGGATACCGCTCGTGCGTTCAATGCTCCAGGGCCCGGAGATGGTAAGACCGATCTTGGAAATGTCAACCTCGATGAAGGCGAAATGAATTTCCAGAACCCCACCAGTTTGGGAGATATTGATATCGAACAACCGAAGCTGCTTTCTTGTCAGTTGAAAGAGTATCAATTGAAGGGATTGAACTGGCTTTGCAATCTTTATGAACAGGGTATCAACGGGATTCTCGCAGACGAAATGGGCCTTGGAAAGACTGTGCAGTCGATCTCGGTCATGGCGTACCTTGCGGAAACTCATAACATCTGGGGTCCTTTCTTGGTCATCGCTCCTGCTTCTACCTTGCACAATTGGCAGCAGGAGATTGCACGCTTCGTCCCCCAATTCAAGATTCTTCCGTATTGGGGAAGTGGAAAGGACAGGAAGGTTCTTAGGAAATTTTGGGATCGCAAGCAACTCACGTATACTAAAGATTCTCCATTCCATGTTCTCATCACTTCTTACCAGCTAGTTGTCCAGGACACACAGTACTTCCAGAGGATGAGGTGGCAGTACATGATTTTGGATGAAGCGCAGGCAATCAAGAGCTCTACAAGTTCTCGATGGAAAGCACTTCTTGGGTTTCACTGTAGGAATAGGTTACTATTGACGGGTACCCCGATTCAGAACTCTATGCAAGGTTTGTTTTCTCTATTCTACTATATACTTGAATCACTTTCTGACACCCCCAGAACTATGGGCCCTTCTTCATTTCATTATGCCTAGTCTTTTCGATTCCCATGACGAGTTCAGCGAATGGTTTTCTAAGGATATTGAGAGCCATGCCCAGAGCAACACCCAGCTCAATGAAGCGCAACTTCGCCGCCTACATATGATTCTCAAGCCTTTTATGTTACGACGTATCAAGAAGCATGTTCAGAAGGAGCTTGGCGACAAAATTGAGCTTGACGTTCAATGCGAGTTGACCTACCGCCAGAGAGCGCTGTACAAAGGCCTGCGCGACAAGATTAGCATTATGGATATTATTGAGAAGGCTGCCTCCGGAGCGGACGAAAATAACGCAACATTGATGAACCTTGTGATGCAGTTCAGAAAAGTATGCAATCACCCGGATCTGTTTGAGAGGGCCGAAACAAGCTCGCCGTTTGCATTTTCCAGATGGGCGGAGACCGCCTCGTTTTTGCGAGAGGGTTCCAAGATTGATGTTTCTTACACGGCTAGAAATGTGATAGACTATGAGGTTCCAGCGCTGGTTTGTAGGGAGGGAGGTAGACTGGAAGTGCCGGGACCCGACTCAGGAGCTGGGATCAGGCGCTCCATACTCAGCAATCGCTGGAACATCTGGAAGCCGGATCAAATCAGGGAATCAACAAGAAAGCCGAACGGTGCGTTCTCTTGGCTTCGTTTTGCTGATACTTCGCCCGGTGAGGCGTGGAAAGCCTTTCATCGAGGCGAGTTTGATAGAGCCTTGGCGTTACGCACACGGAGAAAGCTTTCACGGTTTGCTGTACCATACGATAACGACGATCCCTATGTTCCTTCCCACGTGATGTTCTTGATTTCGGAGCTTGCGGATAAAAAGGAGGTTGCGGAAGTGGCTACCGAAGGTTATCTCGCGGACTTGATGAATGTGTCGCAAACCTACTTTCGCGACAAGATGATGCACCGTCTAGAGCCTCTTGCGAGCCCTTCGGCGTCAGCACCTCCAATCAATCTGGTCTGTATAAGTCAGGGAGTGATCTTTGAGCAACAGTCTCTTCTTTGGAATGAGCGGGTTAGGAAGGTGTTTTATGGATCTTCGGCACTCGAGGAGCAGCGTTATATGGAGAATAGGATTGATCTTGGATTGTACCCTATTCCTAAGATTCTTCCTGAGCCTTCATCGGAGAAGATGGGATATGCGCATATCAAAGTCCCTTCCATGAGGCGGTTCGTCAGTGATTCGGGCAAACTGGCTAAATTGGATGCTCTTCTTACTGAACTTAAAGCCGGTGGCCACCGCGTCCTGCTGTATTTCCAGATGACAAAGATGATGGATCTCTGCGAGGAATACTTGACATACCGTCATCACCGCTACCTCAGATTGGATGGTTCGTCGAAGCTTGAGGATCGTCGTGACATGGTTTCCGCATGGCAGACAACACCTGAGATCTTTGTCTTCATCCTCAGTACACGTGCTGGCGGTTTGGGTATTAATCTTACGGCTGCAGACACTGTCATCTTCTACGACAGTGATTGGAATCCAACAATTGACAGCCAAGCTATGGATCGTGCTCACAGATTGGGCCAGACCAGGCAGGTGACGGTTTACAGACTAATTACTCGTGGCACCATTGAGGAGCGTATTCGTACGAGAGCCAAGCAAAAGGAAGAGGTAAGGATGCTGTATTTCTACAATTTCTATCGATAGTGCTAACATTCAGTGTCTATAGGTTCAACGTGTCGTCATTCAGGGTGGTGATCCGGGAGCTAAGAAGAATACTGTGGATTTCAAGGGCACACGTGAAGTCGCGACCTGGCTCTTTGATGACGAGGAAGCTGAACAGCTGGAGAAGACGCTTGAAGCTAAAGAAAAGGAGGCCGAAGAAGCCAAGGCTAAAGGCGGCGCTAAGAGAGGAAAGAAAAAGGCTAAGACCGGCCCAGCTGGCGAAGAACCTAAAGCAATAAACTTGGAGGATTTGTATGAGCACGAAAATTAATTAACGGGGTTCTCTTTTGCTGACTGGGTGAGCAGGTATCACGAGGGCGAAGGCCGCTTTGACGACAGCGGTAAACCTAGCGAAGCTGGAACTCCCGCTGCGAGTGCCGCACCGGTACCATCGAGCCGAAAGCGCGGTCCGAAGGGCGGGAACAAAAAGAAGACTACTCAGGAACGACTCGCTATGATTGACGGTGTGACGAAATGAGCCCTAGCCTATCCACTTGCGGCTGTTTTTTGAATTGCTTTCTCTCTCATTCGCACAGAGTACAAAATTGAACCATTCTTCTTTATTATGCCTCTTTTTGCTTTTGTCTTTTAATCACCTTAGGCGGAGTATCAATCAATTCACAAGTGTACTATTACTATTACCTTTTTTCTTTTCTTTCCGTGTCGTTTTTAGCTCTTGGTGGACTCCGAAAAAGGTATTTGGGTAGATTCCTGCTATTTCTTTACTTCCTCGTTTCTTCGCTTTTTTTGAATTGTCTAGTTCGTTAGATGTTCTCGGGTTGCATTTTTCTTGAATTGTAGGGTTTTCAAAGGGTTTAGGGTGGCTTGAAGGGGATGTATGCTTTGCGAATGGACAAGGGGTGGCTAGGGATGTAATTAGTGGGAATAATTAACTGAGGGGCTGTTGTCCAGTGTGCTGTGTGATGTCGGGTGAGACGTTAGACTTCATCCTGTATGATAGTTTGTCAACTTAGATTGAATCATGTGAAATCACTCATGTTATGATGAATTTTGTGGGGGAAAAGTTTGCAAAATCCGATTGCTAGTGATAGCGACTGCGCACGCAGAAAACCCCTCCATAGGCAATAATACCATAAATTTACCTATAACTCCAGTATGGCCTGGCCGCGTCATCCTCCCTTTCATTCCCCTTGTAAAATCTGTTCAAAAGCCTTTGGATAGGGCCGCCCATCTTCCCCTGCAAAGCAAGATGTCACAGACGTCGGACACTATTATCCAACGCACTCCGCACACACGAATGCTAGGCGAACACGAAACAACCGATCAAAATTTTGCTGGTATAAGTCTTCACCCCTCCTATACTTTCTTCAGAACCCTATGCAAGGCAGGATTAACGGACACAGTCCCTGAGGGGAAGAGGTACTCTGTCTCTTCTACGGTGTTTGGGTCTTGGGAAAGGTTTAGGGGTGGGCTGAGGCGAAGCTTGCCGGAGTGGTCTGCTGAGGTTGTTTTGGGCGGGAGGCCACGGAGGAGTATTTTGGAGGAGGTTCGACACGAGGGCTCGCTGGTGAATGCGTCTCGGGATGGGGATAGAACGAAGTCCCTTGATTGTGGGGTGGCTACCGGAGTGAGCAGGGAGCAGGGAGATACCACTTTGGTCGGGAATAGAGCCTTAGCGGCCCCAAAGCCTAGGTATCCGCTACTGCGACATACCTCTGCTCCGAGTATCTTTGGGGTGACCCGGTTGGGCGGGTTTCCAGAGTCACTCCGGAAGGGGGGTCGGAGGGCGTATAGTCTTAGTATCTATAACAGCAATAGTATTTTCCCGTTTCCTTCGGATACTGGACGTGCGGCGTCCCCTCCTGCGAGTATGTACGAGTTGGCAGTGTCTCTCCAACAGGGTCCTCCGCGCTCGGGGAACTCGCCCGAGGCTTGGCTTCCGTGTCCCCAGATTCCGAGGGATAATCCCATCATCTCGTACTTTGAGGAGACCGCTCCTCGTCCGAAGATACCCCATCTCGTGGACGTTACGGAACAGCCACAGGATTTCACAAGCAGTCCTCCGCCCGAGCGGGTATGGAGGAATTGCTTCTACCGCAGCGGGGGTGCGTCATCCTATGCCATAGCGCATAACCGGGAGGGGGGGACTATAAGGGATCTGGGGTTTGAATTGCCTCTAATCGAAAATGACCTGTGGTCTATGGATGTGGAGGCCGCTAATACTCCGCATACCCCGTTGACCGAGGAGGTGCTCCTGAAGCACCAGAAAAGCTTGAGGTATAAAGCGAGATTGTTTAAGCTTCGAGCAACACTCCAGAGAGCATGGGGTAAAATTGTTGACTGTTTCCTCCTGGCGGCTTGCGCGATTTGGTGGTTTATTAGTGGATGCGGGCGCGGGTTGTTTGGCCGATGAAAGAAGAATATCGGCTTCTGATCTGGCAACTTGGGAGGGCTATTGTTTTCACCGATAAGATAGTTTCTTTCTCTCCCTCTTGCTGAATTGGATTGTATGATATCATACTAGTACAAGATTGGGGCATAGGCTGCTGGGGAATATTGCGACTAAGGCTTTTCTTGCTTAATTATGAACCGGAATCTGGTATCATAATTGAGGATCTGCAGCCGTTCTAGAACCTCGAGGCGAGTGATTGGTAATGACCGTTCCCACTCTTCTACATGCTTACAGTACCCTGCCAAGTTACAAGTGTAATAATAGAAGTGCGGGGATATAATAAAATAAAACACTGGCACACAAGGGAAAATACACAGCTGATCGCAACGCGGGCATAAAATAAAGTAATTCGTGCACGAGACTGAAAGCCGTGCTGAGGATAACATATGAACACACTCTGTTTTCCTTCGAATGAGATGGAGCATGATATGATGTCCGGATTGCCTGCATCGCAGGGTCGCATGTGGTCTGGGCAATGATTGTGCTACCACAACGTTGTCTCATATTGTGGAGGTAAGTTGGGATATGACGACAGGTGCCCGTGCTTGTAATCGAGTATGATACTCGAGCACTGTACGCGCTGTTGTTGGGCTGGAGCTGTATTGTTTAACTTGCCCTGTACTGTACTGTACTGTGCTGAACAGTATGATACGATATTTCCTAAATGACTAGCACCGTCTTACAAAATGCTTCGCTTACAAAATGCTTCGAACAACAGTTTGAAAACGTACAGCTTACCAAAGGTGCTAATGAATGGTACTTGGAGAGCTCGCTATACTAGTAAGGATTGGTTACGTTGGGGGGAGAGGGGGGGGGGTTGTCAAATAGAGTCCTGGACAAATTAATTTTTTTTGTTTTTCAGGTATCATACTGTATCATATCATACATAGAAATATCATACACCTCACGATCCTGTACTATTATTATTATTATTATTATTTTGAGGGGGGGAAGTGGTGATGTTTTTGGAATGTTTGTCAAGTCGTTCTCAAATAGGCAACGGTGGTACAGTACATTTCAGTCAACCGGAGGTGTGGAGATGGAGGATGGCTGGATATGTTGGGGGACATTATGTATATATGTATGCTTGCGGTTAGGTCCAGGTATTGGTGCTTCACTTGTCAATTATGTGGTTTGGATTAGACAATTCAATTCACTCCCTTCGTAGATGCTTGGGTGGGAGGTACAGTGTGGTAGAGTAATTAATTGTACGTGGGAAACGGTGGTTGTAACTTGATATTCATTAATTCGTATTCATATCATATTCATAAGATTAATTATTATATTACTTGGTAACCTAACCCCCCCCTCTAATACCCCCCCTCTGCGGGCGGCGCTGGCGGTGGTGGCGGAACATAGGCGCAACACACACACTCCTTCCAAATCAGCCAAACACCCACGAACCACGCCAACAGTGCTAGGAGGAATATCACGACGACTTTAACCCACTGGTCGTCGTACACGATGATCTGGTCCCCGTCGTCGACCACCGTTTCTCGCGATCCTCGTGTGACGGTTTGCGTTGCTCTCTCCGTGCGCGTGATTGTAGTTGTGCCCGTAGGCGCTCCTGGTGGGGAGGTTATGGTTTTTGTTGCTGTTGCCGGGGAGGTGTAGGTTCTTGTTATCGTTACTGGGATCGTGGAGGTGATGGTTGAAATGGAGGAGGTTGTCCAGGTCAGCGTGCTGGTTATCGTTTCCGGAGGGAGGAGTGGGCGGGTGGTTGTTATTACTGTTGCTAAAGTCGTGGTTATTGGCGGGAGGGTGGTGAGGGAGAGGGAGGTGCTTATGGTTGTTGTGGTGGTTGTGAGAGTTCTGGTTGTTGTGGTGGTTTGGGAGTGGAAGTTGAGTGGGAGGGAGGAGGTGATGGTGGTTCTATAAATTGTTGAGGTTGATATTGCGGAGGTGATTGTCCTAATGGTGTTCGTAAACACTGTCGCCGTCCTCGTCGCCGTGACAGTTGCCGTCGCAGTGGGCAGATACACCGTCCTCGCCGAAGTCACCGTCACAGACCCGGTATATATCGTCCTTTCACTAACCCTCGTTACCGTAGCGGTACATACCGGCAAGGGCGGAGGTGTGGGGGTTGTGTTATTGCATAGCTTTATGCACCTATTCTCAATTAGCCTTCGAATCCCATGGCGAAAAATGGAGAGTGAGAAGGTGTGACACATACCAATTATTTACTGTTTTTCTGTCCACCGTAAATCGCATTAGCTAGTGTTTGGTTTGGGGGGTATATGGTGGAGGGAAACTCACTCATCCTCGTCGGAGCAGCAGTCTAAGCAAGTCTTATCAAAGACGAGTTCGCACGGCACTGGTGCTGCGCAGTCCACCTTTGGAGCAGAGGCTAGGCATTTAGCTGGGCAGTCTGGGAGGCCCACGAAATCCCAGGTTCTGGGGTGGATAGTGAAGGGTGTTGTCGCTTGAGCACTTAGTAGTACCAGGGCTGCTGAAGATATCGAGAACTTCATGGTGGTTTGGAAGTATTGTGCTGGTACTGGTGAATCCGAGCCAGTACCTGATAATGGGGATGTCGGAGGAGTGGAATGAAATGGAAGGACACTTGCGGGTTTAGTGCTTTGTTATTCAGGTCATGGATCGAATTGAGCTACTATTACGAGGGTGGTGGCGGGGTGAGCAGGTACCGGTAGGTGAGATGGGTAGTAAGTCGATTGGGAAATCGCAGTTTGGTTGTGATCCATGATACCTGTAGGGCTGTAGCTGATTGGATATGGTATCATACGGCAACTGTATTCAGATGGATGGGGTAATGAGATATAACACGTCTTGTCATGTTTTCTCGCCCTCACGAGGTGGATTTGCCCTACCGGTTTGTACCGGTGCTGCACCGTATGACCAATTGAGGGCTACTACTCAGGCAGAGTACTCGAGTATCGGTACGAGTAGCGGACTGCAGGCTGTATAGTACACCACCACACGCTGCGTCACACGGTTTTCAGTCTCGCGGAGTACTCGTAGGGTACAGTAGGATCACCATGATATCTATCCGTCATCAAGTCAACAGGCTGGTCTTCAGCCAGCCAGCAAATGGAAAAATCGCGGAGGTGGTGTTCGAGCCAGCCCCCCTCCCCTTCTCACCCCTACGTCCTCCAATCCTCCCTTCCACTCCAACCTCTCTATCTCTTCCTCCGCATATACTCTCACTGAGAAAGAGCCCTCTGAAACAAAGTCTCACCTTATCACCCGAAACCCCCAGCACTGGTTCCTGGACACCCACCATTCATCCATTCATCTATGAACTAGTGAGTTGAGTGACCCGATGTGATGTATGATAACGAGTACTGTACCGGTGCTGTACGGTACGAGTACACTGCCGGGGCTTAATTGGCGCCAACGAAGTTACGCTCAACGAAGTGTTACCTGGTTGGTGCTTGAGAGGAAAAAGTAAATATTAGCAGTAGCCTTGTGGTTCGCTTAATCGTTTTTACTTATTTTTTGTTGTGTTATCTTGGCTGGTTATGATGTCGGGGCGAGGAGCGGGGTAGAGGAGAGCTGGGGCACCGCAACTTGTGTCTGAGGTGCTTTTTCGTGCTCACATTGTAGGAAAGGGGGGCGGGGAATGGGGGGGAGGAAGGAAGGAAGGAAGGAAAGAGCTGAAATAGATGTTGTCATGGGATGAATCGTGGGGATTGATTGATCGATTGATTAAATTGAGATGAGGGTTGTCAAAGAGGAAATGGTCTGCTTACTCTGTAGGACTGGAAGATGGCTTGTTAAAAGCTTGGTATCATATTTAGTTGTGAATAGGCCAATAAGGGTACTCCGACAACGGGGATGGCTGGTGACGAGTGATTCGGAATGATATTATACGAGTAATTCATCACATCCCTATTGATAAGAGAGGAAGAAGTGTGATGGCGAGTGCGGTGTGGTGACACTGTTGTGCATTCGCTCATTGTCTTGACTCGCATGTTCTGGCTGCATATGATATCTTACTCTACCGCAGATCTCAGTTCGTTCTTGATTAACGGAAGGCCGTTCCAGAGTTCAACTACCTGGCGGTACTCTCTCCTTCTTTCCTGTTCCTTTACCTGCTTACCGCAATTCGCCAGCCCCCATCCGTGAACATTTTGGCATTTACCACCTCGAGTGGGATCAAGCAAGTAAATCCCCTCCCATCTCCTCCAAAGTACCAAAAACTAACTGAGCATCTGTAGACCAAAATGTGGTACTGCCCGGACTTTTACAAAGGATTCTGCCCTCCGCTTCAAGACCAATCCCACCTATACGGTCTCGGCATCCGCATGGGAATATACCTAATCTGGCTATCTTCAATCCTAGCCTACACCCTCCTGCACAACCCCATCTCCCGGTACAGCTCGCGGGATCTAAACTACTGCTTCAGCTTCGCCTTCTTCCTTACCCTAACGCTGGACTCGCAAACCAAACCGCGAGACAAACACTACCAAGCCGACGCCCTGGTCGTGATTCTCCTGCTCGCGGCAACGGCGACGCTCCTGACGGCGCTAGAGGTACTGGAGCGCACGCGGCCGAAGGCCAAAAGGAGGGAGGAAGGTCGCAGTCGGCTCGGGGACTTTTTAAGACTGTGTCTACTGGCAGGGTTCATTGTGTATCTGAACTACTGGTGGTTCAGGGGCGTCTACGACATCAAGTCTGTCTGCGCTAGACACACACACTTCTTCACGAAACCGGTGAGGATCTTGGGCGGGTTTCGGCTCATCGGGCAGATATGGTCTCCCCTTTTGATAGTGTTGTTCATCCCGGTGTTGATCACCGCTCTGCGCTGGGGGAATAAGAAGCGCAGACACGCCGCTATGAATCGCCGGCGCGCGCGGGAGTCCGAAGGCGGCTCTCACCCCGGCCCGTTGAAGAAGGGGTATTGGGCTCCCCCACCTCCAACGCCCCTGCCCGTCAACGGTATCAGCCCTGCATCGTCGATATCCGACCACGAGGGACCGAAGAAGAACAAAAGGGCGCTGTTCGCGGCTTGGATTCTCGGATTTGGAGCACTGTTCATTATCTTGTTTATTGAGCTGATGTTGGCGTATTCGGGGAATCCAGGTCAGATTAATAGGGTTAATGACAATGCGCAGTTAATTCCTCTTTTGATTGGGTGCGGGGCTATCGCCTTGGTGCTTTCGAGGTTGTATGAGCAGAGGCTTAAGGTTTGCTCTTCTCCTTTTGAACTGCTGGGGGATGGGTGAATTGGTGGAGGACTGACTGTGGATAGATTTGTGGGGAGGAAAATTATAGGGAGTATCAGAGGGCTTTCTTGTATGATGCTTGTGCGCCATATCCGTTTAATCGGAGTGAGTCCACACCCCTCCCCTTCCTTTGTATGAAGACATACATTTCAGAGCTAACAGTTGTTTAGGCGCAGTGAGATCTGCTGGAGATAAGTTCATGAAGACTAGATCTAGGGGTTCCGGAGAAGCTTGACGGGCTTGCCCCTATTGCAGAGTGGATGTCTGGTGGATTTAATTTCCCACGATAGCACAATAATGTAATTGATGATTGTATAATAATGGCGAGTCGTCTAATATTCCGCGAGTTCCATGTATGCGCTGAGCGGGGGTGAGCAGGGAACATATTCCCAGAAAATGCCTCCGAAATTGCCTCGCGCGATATTGTGAAAAATGCCGAAGAAAAAAAAGAGGAAAGCCTAAGCCCTCCTAAAATTCGCTGCCCCTCTTCCTATGCGGCTTTTCAGCCTTACAAAATTCCTTGCTTTTTTTTTTATTTTTATTTTTTATTTTGATACAATACTGGTAGTCACATGGTGGATTTTACATGCATAGGACATCAGTTGCTACAAATGACCACACTCCCATTTTTTCCATGAGGGTAGTGTGCATTTTCTCCCTCCACGCGGGTATCATACAAGAGGGTTGCTGGGTGGCAGCACGAGTGACTTCTGATGATAACACATCATGCCACGTGGGGAATCACTCCGAGCGTTTGTCGCCTGAACCCTGGAAATCCCATCTACCCCCCACCCCACCCACAAACCGGGAAACACGGGGCGGGAAATATGA
>NW_003298941.1:50820-56311 GCF_000151645.1 Tuber melanosporum
ATGTTTCAATTGGGAGGTAATGTTCTTTAGTTTTTTTTTCTCCAGGCGCCAAATGTGTGAGATTTATAGCATGATTAAATATTATTATGATATTTATTACCTTGGCATTGAATCGTGAGATCGAGTGGTGCCTTCGCTCCTTGATTTCTCTGTTTAGTCCTTCCAGGCCTTTTTCGGTTGTTTTCCTCTCCGGTTCTCTCGATTAGGCGGAAGAGATGGCTGGTTGGGGGATGCTCTCGGGAATATAAAGAACGCAACACCAGATTTCCAGGGTGTAAAAAAGCGGATGGAGGGGCGGGGAGGGGGGTTCATGAGGTATGGATGATTGTAGAAGCTGCGGATATGGCGTGGGTCATTTCTTCATTCTGGAGCTGTAATTATTTACCGAGAAGCTTCTATAATTGTGTCTTTCCTCTGTTATCACGAGGGTAAGGGGGAGGATAGGAACATGCATGGAAAAAGACGGACATGTGTGGTGATCCATGGGGAGAGCGGGATGGTTTTGTTATGTCTTATAATATTATAATAATATTTATTATATACCTTGTCTTTACGATCAGTTTGGGAGAAGCGCCAAACTGGGGGAGGACGAAGCTTGCATACCTTTCCACGCCAGTCACGCCCTATCCCAGCCCGCTCTCCCTAACACCTGTGCAATTTATTGGTTTATTCCTAAAATAGGGAATATCATAGATTTGAAGGGGTTTACTCGTATATAGTGTTGGGAGATAGGTGGAAAGGGAAAGGTTGGGGTATACAAGATTATCGTAGGAGGCATCCTGCCAGAGATATCCTCAATTCATTGCCCGTGCTCACGGGAGAACGAAGGGCTTTTTTTTGGGGGGGGGAGGGGGGCATGCCCAGCAGGATTTGGACGGGTCTTATATTCCGGATGAACACCCCAAGACCGCCAAACACAGCCCGTACACTGAGCCACCCGGGTGCTAAAATATCCCCAGTGAGATGTTCTCAGCCGGAGGATTGTGTCCGATTTTAAAGAGGCTCGTCGTGAGGACGGCACTGGTACGACAAGGTGAAGGTGACTGACCAGGGACAATAACACAGTTCTTTGAAAGAAAGAAAGAAAAAAAAAGAAAAAAAAAGCCTGCAAGGCAAGCAATGGTGGAGGGGTGGTTTGGTGGCAGATGGCCATCTTCACAGACTAATTCAGCCAGTTTCGTACTAGAGAGTCTGCATAGCCTTCTGGATCTCCAGTTGCTTTCTCCATTCTTCTAAACCAAAGGAGAGAAATAAATAGAAAAAAAAGCTTTTCCTTTCTCTTTTCTCACTCTCTTCTACTATCATACCCCGCCGATTGCAAACCCCACCCCTAGGTGAGGCCCGGAGTAGGATCCTATCATACCGCCTTGTATGATAGTATCATGGTAACTCATAATGAGAGAAATTGAACTCCTAGGCTCCTCCTAATCGCACAGGGGTTCATTGGCCCTTGTCATATTAACCACTGCGCCAGCTAGGTATTTCAGACAGTACCAAAAGAAGGAATACTTATCCTGATACCAGGTGGATTTGGTTTGGTTTGCCTTCACCAAGTCTTGTACTCTAGTAAAAAAAATTATTATTATTATGGTTGGGCATCGAAGGAATTATTGGAGCCGATATATTAGGGATGAGAAAAAAAGAAGAAAAATCTAGAATATGCTGTTAGGAAAACAGAATTTGGGGGGTTACGAATCACAGATGTGCAAGTGCGAAAGCTTTCGGGGGCCCATACACTGATCAACTTATGACAGACGAGCACCGTAATAGAGGTAAAATAGGAGACAAATGTGTGCCGGCACGAGTGGCAGAGGTGACTTGCTTGGCTTCCTAGGAGGGATAAACAAATTCCTAAATAAATGAAAACTCTCTCGTGGACGTCATACTACGACATATAGACATCCCTTTGACGCAGCTTGTGGGGGGCTGGACGGCGATACCCAACAGTAACCTTTCCAGTGCACGGGCAAAGCGTCATGATCTCCCACTCAAGTAACCGGGGGTAGACAGACACGGAGAGCCTTCGGGGGCGGAAGAAGAGTGTAGATCCACTATCGGCCGTAGGTCCGGGTGCCTGGACTTCATCCCTGGGGCACAGATAACCAGAAGGGAAGGATGACAACTTGGAAAAGCTTGAAACAATGCCTGCTTGCAGATCGAAACCCCAACGAATGCTGTAAGAACAATGAGAAATTACTCGAGTACTAGTAAAATCTAATAACATAAGCCAAAGATTTTTTACTATAGCGTCGCCTTTAATCACATTCCTCAATTCCTACCACCATGGTGTCACAAAATACCAGTATCCTTATCATTAGCCCCGCCAAGCTATATTACCTTATCCCTTATCTTATTACTAGTATACTAGTTAGACACCGACCACCAGTCAGTCACTCAAGCAGCTTCTGACGCCACCGCACTGCCGCCTGTCGCTACTCGTAGTCCCCGAGGTCGAGTCAGGCAGGACTACCGGTACTCGTGTCTCCGCGCCAAGAATGGGAACCTCTTTTGGAATAGCACACCCGAACAGATAAAAGGTGTGGTGCTCGAGCTGCTTGAGAGAATTTGCCAGCGGAGCAGCATACCGGTGTCCTGCGAGAGTGATCGTAAATTTATCATCCGTTATGGACACGAGAATACTCGAGCGGATGGTGGGGGGTATGCTCAAGCATCTGATCGTGTTCATCGCTGCTAATCATAAATAATAATTAGACAATGGCTCTTCCTTTCGGACTGCAAAGTCCGGATGATATGAATGAAATGGAACCATGCTAGGATTAGATGAAGGACCTATCGTGCTGTATAATTTTATAAGCAGCGGTGAGGAAACAAGGCAGCATGTAATGTTTGATAGAGTCATTCAATCTTAGGGTTGAAGGGTATTGCTGTTGAGGTTGGTGATATTTATTGCTCTCTCTATGGTGGCGGTGTATACATACCTCTTCAACTCCATACTTTTTATGGGCCGGCGGGGGCTATTCCTAACGAGGTGCCCATTCTTGGCTCGGAGACCCGAGTAAACTCGGGTGTAATTGCTGTGCCGGATCGGAAAATCCGAAGTTTGGGGGATCTAGTGAATCCGAGGATGCTGGTTTTAACCCCTGAGAGGTATGGCGTTAGGTGACTCGACTCGGCCCAAAGCCTACCTATTCGTTGAAAGTTCGCACTGAATATTTGATGAATGCTATCGACGTTCATAACTACAGAACTTTATGTATCATGATATTATGATACGGTAGTCTCCGAATACCGTGTTGAGCCACAGAGCTTTCTATATTAGGCTGGAAAGTGATCATGAGCCACAAAGTTATGTTGAGCTGCAAAGCTATATCGAGCTGGCGGGCACTCAACTGAGTGCCCCGGTTTGCGAGCAAGTGGCGTGTGTGTATATATCGACCGGACCGAATAGAGCACTAGGATATGCGCCAACAGATTCTGCGCATGCATGACTGTACTGACATGGTATGTTACTCCCACTACTATTTCTTATGGCCGTGGGGTTAAAAGATCCTAGTGTGCAGATCTTAGTGGGGAATCCGAAAGTGTAAACCACAAGATATTTGTATCATATGAGAAAGACACTCGGGAACTCGCCTGAGCATTGAGCTTCCTGGAAGCTATAAGTCATCTCTGCCTTCCATATCTCAAGAAACCTGGTCCCTACCAGAATAAGTGCCTCGAGAGACACTGGCCATGGGCGGGGCCGAATGTCACGACCACTAGGCGCTATCCTTGGACATATCATAGATAACGAGATGATTCCCTATGTTCTTTCCTTTGAAGCGCACTTGCTGTGGGATTCTCCCCCGAATAGTTGTGCCAAACCTGGTAATATAGGTGAAGGGGGAAAGGAAGAGGCCATAACGGGCGTTAGGGGTTTGAGGATTGTAATGATACTGAATTTGTGGGAGAAATGCCGCTAGCTTGCCAATCGAATAGCAATCGTGAATGTGCGAGTAATTTATCCGTGTTTTGGGATTAACCTATATCGAGTGATAGGGAACTGCCCAGCGTCCAATCTGCCCTCAGTGCCTTAGACCATCAGAATGTCTCTTGATTTTTCCTTCGCGCCTCCCACGCTTGGGCGAGCAGAAGATATCTCTGGATATCTGCGGGCATTGGCGAAGCACCCACCAGCAGCATGGCATATGCCGAAAAACTGGCGGCGTCGCCGAATATCCATGAAGCCTGCAAGCTTTGGAAAATCCGGGCCCACAAAGCACAGGTCAGTGGTCTTACTTCAGACCCGGCCTGGCCGTAACGTATATCTGCAGACCATCCACAAGTTAGCCTAGCCGCCTACAAGAATTGATGGGGAGAGGGTGACTTGAACTACTCAGTAAGAACAGCAGGTAGGCTATTGTGCTTGGTTTAATAGCTAAGTCGAGGGGTAAGGGTGGTCTACGGTGGTTAGTGGTTAGTGGTTACGATACGGGCGACCGACAAGGGTCCCATCAGCGATAATGCTGGAGAATCGATTGTTGGTATGGTGGTGGCTAATCTTGCTAATGTTTATGGCATAATCGTCATTTGTAACTCCTTTATGCTCAAGTCTGCTTGCCTGACTACTCCCCTGTCACGCATCACAAATGGGCGGAATTACTTGCTTGGCCTAAACCCGGGAACAACTGATCACCAAGTAGTAGCCGGACAAAGGCACTCCAGATGCACCCATCACAAGTACAAAACAGTCTACTTAGAGGATACTAACACAAGAAAGTTCATCACAAATATCACAACGCCGTTGGAATTTAGTAACATCGAAAAAAAGTTGGGAAACACGAAACCATGCTAAACAAAGACTAGCCAGATGCCGCCCAACCCCAGCTCCTTGCCCCACCAATACCGTATTTAAGAAAGTGGAAAAAAGAAAGGAAAAGGAAAGCAAAAGGTAGAAAAAAATTACGATGGCGTGTAAGATTGCCCCTGTTTTTTTTGTTTCATTGCCCACTACGAAGGTAAAAAAGAACAACGAAACAAGTCACGGTTCCCGCAGAAACAAGACATGGAACCTAAACAGCTTTCCCCATTTTTTTAAGGGTTTGTTTTTTTCGATTCTCGCCCATAAGACATCGCCCGGTTTCCAAGTTAACCCGAAGGCTATCGGCAGGCAGGTGGAAAAGAAGAAAATGATCGGTTCTAGAGGTGATTTAACGACTAAGGAAAAATTCAGCGTCAGCAAGCCTCGTCGATATCCAAAGGTTTAGAGCGAGGTACTGACTCCTCCGCCCATTCGTTCTCGCGTCTGATTTGTTCCTCTTCATCCGGTGTAAAGTCATTCTGGATGTTGAAGGTTTTGCGAATCTCCTCAGGAGATTTTCCTTTGATCATATTCGCAACCGTCTTACAACCAACGTCAAGAAGGGGCTTGATATCGAGATAATTCGCGGCCTAATGCAAAAATTAATCCATATGATTAGTGCCAAGATAAAGCAAGGTGTCTTTAGGCATTACCCGTCAGTTGATCTCGCTGATACTGCAGTAATTATCA
>NW_003298941.1:56368-71738 GCF_000151645.1 Tuber melanosporum
CCTGCTCGCTAGGAAAGGCTAGCTTGGTGCATTAGATTTCGTTATTAGTGTCTTTAGGCATTACCCGTGGGTAAAGAGGGGGTGGGAACTTACAAGAATTATTTCGAACAACATTTCCTGGTCAACTTGCATGAACTTTTGATCCCATTCGTCGATATCGGAAGACTTCTTCCGGCTATCGGAGTCATCGTCGGCTTGAGCAGGGGGATCACCCTTGTGATGCTCGCACCACTCGATAACCTTCTTCAAAACGTTTTCATTGACCTGAGGGTAAAGTGTTAATATGGGATTGTATGACAATGACGGTAACAGGGATTGCTGCAGGCATTACTCACGTTAGGAATCGGTATAGCCTCAGTTACTTCACCAACATCCTCAAGCATGTTCTTGATCAAAATGGAACGCTCAGCCACGGATTTCTCTGTGAAGAGTCAATAACGATGGTTAGCATTGCGTATCCACATCTCCGGTATCACCAGGATGAGGTAAAGCTTCTAGCCGAGCAAAAGTCAAGTTTGA
Organism: Tuber melanosporum; assembly: GCF_000151645.1. NCBI lineage: Eukaryota > Fungi > Ascomycota > Pezizomycetes > Pezizales > Tuberaceae > Tuber > Tuber melanosporum. The sequence goes on from NW_003298941.1 coordinate 56,888, forward strand.
CAAGATATCGGAAGCTGTGGACAACAGGAGAGGGGCAGACGACAAACATACCCACGGTGATCGTAGCCTGATCGGAGCTGAGAAGCTTGATCTCGGACATCTCGATAATTTAACGTATCAGATTGTTTGCTCGGAGAAGGTATATCGTTGTGTTTTGGGGGGCGAGGAGTGTGTGTGATGAGAGAGAAGTTCGAGCTGATGAGAAGATGGAGGGGTTGTAGAAATACTGGAAAGAGAGGGAAGAGGGAGGAAGAAAGAAGGAGGCAACATGGGCGGTGAATGAGGCTTAGTATGGCGCTAAGTAGTGCATGTTGAGTGCCAAGATAATGATGACTCCTCTAGGGAACCGAAAGCCACGGTTATTACTAGTAGGTTATGAAACTTGATTATTGAATAGGGCCAGTAACCTAGAGCCTCATACAAGTAACAGGAAAGAATTATCCGAACATGAAACAACGGTTATTTGTCTGTTAGCCATATGTTAAACATGTCTCATGTTCGGATACTCTGTATGATACGGTTATTTCTTTTTTGGAAACGCCAGCATCGGTAGACGGCGGTAGTGTCAGTTAGGTGGCGGGTTTTAATATCAAATTAAGAAGTCGCCGTTGAAGTCCATTATGTGCTACCATTGTGATAATGTTAGCAGGTAGACCTCTTCATATCATGAGAAATAGAGCAAGAATTGGTGATCCGATGGTTCACATCAATGCTTTATCCATGATTTAGTTCTTTACAGTACAAGTACTCTGCAACCCGCAAATTAACCGGTCGCTTCAACGCCAAGACAGGTATTGAGCAACCCTGGACGTCCGGACACTTTATCAACGGTCAAGTACACTAATGCGCAGTACAAGTACTCTGCGGCACTGGCATTTTATGATGGTAATTGAATCTGCTGTATGGTATGAAGATTCAGCACAAGTATTCCAACCTCACAAGTTATGAGCCCGTCACAGGTCAAGACCCAGACTCAAGCCAGAAGCAACACCGAACCCTAAATGCAAAGGATGTAAGAATTTCATTTTGGTCTTAATAAAATATCATACCTGCCCACATGCAGTACAGGTTATGAGCTTGCAATGACGGCGCAAATTCTAAGTTACGGGGGACCCGGTATTCATGGCAGACTACGGTAGAACGTGAAATATCAGGATAGACATGATACCATACTGTTCCTATAGTCTACCTGTCACTCTCTTCTCGCCCAGAATTGGCTGGTCGGGTAATGCTTAGTGCCTATGAAATCCTCTCGATCCACTCTCTCTGACAGTTTTGCAAGGTAGCTTACCATGTGTCGACAATATGGAAACTGATTCATGGGTTTACAGTACTGCACATTTATTTAGACAGTGCAAGAGCCATTATAAATATTTTTCATAATAATTACCCCTCCCCCACCAGAGTGTAGACAGGAGCGATAGCTCACTCACACACTTTTTCCTCTTTTGTTGCGAAATTTCATATCGTAGCACACACGAGTAGAGGGTTAAGTGAGAGCAGTTTTCCATAGGTTTGTTGGTGACCGCTAGGTAGGGGGAAACCACAACGACATGGCACACAACCTTCACACTGTCGGTATACAAGGCCAGCATGCCTGCGCACACATTGTCCCAATGAATCTCTTATGATACCACCATTAGAGACCTTAGGCCGACATGGCACACAAGCCTTATACCAGATGCAAAAAAAAAACAGCAAACCAGCGTACCCCTGCCTCATCCAACTGGGCTCTCTTGTTATCCCCCCTGCACGCTATGGCGATATGCATGTCATGCCCCGCATTCGAGGAGACCCTCCGGGCAAGCGCCCGGTCCCTTTACCAAGAAGACCAGGCTTTGAGAGCCAGAATTCCTAACCTCCAACCATCTATTATAGCTAGTCCAGGCAAGTTCATCACCTATCCCCCTCCAGATATGATATGCTAATACATATGATATCTAGCAAGATGGAGTGGGGAAGACCCAGACCTACTAGGGCTAACCGGACCCCTTGATGTTGAACGGAGATCGCTAATGATGCCTTCTTGAATTCTCCAAGCGGACAGTTGGTCATCCTGGGTGTTGGAAAATTGAGGGAGATGGACAAGATAAAACCGGTAGTCGTTGCAACGGTAATGACCGCAAGGAGGGTTTTACGCAGTGGATAGAGATGGCTCTGATGAGGATAAGAGAATCTTGTATTGTATGTGTGGACGATAGAGAAAAGGGAAGCGAGGAGAGTTTCTTACAGGAGGTGAGGAGTGGAGTTGGTTGACTTCAGAGAAAGAGAAAAAGAAAGAAGGGAAATATAGAGGTGAAAATTTTCACCGCTTATGCGTCCTCACCACCGTAGTTTCCAGCTACGGGTATTTAACTGCCATTTTCAACACTGGGATTCGGAAATCGATCGAGTGATATTGGATGAAGGCGAACGATGGAATCCACAATCTTCATGCATTTGCTCTCCTGTACCATGGGGCGTAGGGTGTTAGGGGCTTGGGTTTGGTTGCCCATGTCTATTCGAGGTATACGACATGTGTCATCATCCATGTAGGTCCGTCCCCCCATACAGTCCAGGCACGAGTCGAAAATTTCGGGGGTGCTTGGTATCATAATTATGAAGACTGGAAATGGAAAGGTGGCCGGCTGGCCCCAGACGAATTTGACGTTTAGATCCGCGATCAGATGGGGCTTGACCCTCTCCGATCTGTGGGGTTCGGATGAAATTCCGACTCCACAACAGCGGGATTGAAGTTAATGGGATGCGGGGGACCTGGACCTTCCGAGTGCCGACCGTGAGATGGCATAATAGGTGTCCTCACTACAGGGGCAAATATACCACTGATCATCGCGTCTGACGGAGCGAGATCCTCCTCACGTTCAGACATCATAACCAGCAGCCAAAACCTTGACTTTAGCAACACCACGAGTGAAGGAAATCTCCGGAAGATGCAAGTCCCTGGAAGGGGGCCCTGTGGCACCTTTCCAGGAGACGTCAAATCTAGTCGGCCGTTATGTTCTGATGGATCATGAAGATACACCCAATCCGATTCCTGAGATGGGTTTTGCGGAAGTACCGTGCGGAGCCTTGTCGGCGATCTTGTGTTGGCCCCTAAAATCTACAAGGTGTCCGAAGGCACTTGAGGTAAGCATCTCAAGGCTATTACTCCCGCCTCCATAATGATGCTCGAATGCTTATGATACCGTTCCAATGGACCAATATTTGACAATACTGAAAAGCAGCGATTGTCGGCTTCCATGACACCTACGCCAAAATACACGACGACTAGGATTACATGCTGGAACCCGTACTTGATGCAGCATAGAGATCAACTAAATATTGATTTCCGTAATTTAGTTTGTATAATAATGATAGACTTCTTTTCCTCGCAGACCGTACTCATGTAATATCACTCGTAGAACTAAGAACTGCCCATTTTGTAAATGGCTCCAACTTTTTGCCGACGCCAAAAAATGCTCACATGTTATCACTCGAACTTCCAAACATGGTTTGTTCTATAGTACATAATAATAATTATTATAAATGCCACATCTCCTTTCGGAAGTGGCCCCTTTTGTCTACCTCCTAGTACCCGAGTATGATACAGTCCCAGCCGGCATATTATTGTGATCTGCTTGGCATGGGTTTGGAGGAAGGTACAGTAACCCTCGGAACCATAATACCAACCCACCACCCGGAGCCCCCAATACATCGAGCCAGAGCCAATAAACTCATGAAGGATGTGTTCTAATGACAACTCCTTAGCCCACCAATTCATCATAATCCCCAGGGGGTCTTTCATCCACTATGGGTTAGCGCCCGGATTAGGCAGAAGTACGCGCTACAACTCTTTAATATGAAAAAGCCGCACCTCCTACCAATTAACTCTGCCTCACCATTCTAAATTAAAAAAAATGCAATAAGAACAACCATTCTTCGTGCTGTAGCGACACCGAACTTCTCCAAGCCTGACCTTGGACCAAGACTGTCCTTTCCGCCATACCGAAATACGGTCGATACTTGCATCAAAATCCACCAGACTCCTTGCAGGCCTCCGTAAACCCACGCAAAGGCTTGAGCGAGTGGTCTTTATCACCATTTCGAGCTTTCATAATGGCTGCCCCGATCGTGACGAGATTGCTGTTTAAGGCGCTGATCTTGGTGCTGATCTCCTTGACCTCCTTCTCGAGGTGATCGATTTTCGAGTGGATCTCTCGTTTGACATCCCCAATCTTAGAGTCAATACTAATTGACGCCAACATACCCTTTGCCCGTAGATGATTATCGTAGATGACTGCGCCGGTTGTGCTTAGTGCGGCAAAGACGGTAAATCCCCCGGCAATGAAGTTGCCCATATTGGCATGAACGAATGCTGCAACTACCCTCAGGTCATTAGTAAGGACCCGTTTACCTGACTGTCTGCGTCTGAAATTTTTGTGGTAAACTAGACGGTGGCGTCTCGGCCATCACAATGCAACAGAGGTTCAATAGCATTTGCCCAACTTACGACCGTCTGAAAAACTTGGTGCTAGACGGCCAAAACAAGATAGATGTACTGTTGCAACTTCCACCTCACTGGATCGACATGAGATTTTTCGCCTTTGCCGCTAGACGCCGTCTATAGGTAAACGGACCCTAATTATCATATCGCTATGGAGATATGATAGAACGAGTATCTTTGACCCTCATGTCTATTCAATGGACTAGAGTCAACTATCTGCCAGTGGGGTCCGCCCGTAGTTGCTTCGAACCAAGAAAACTAAGGGCGTGTTTGGCAACCCCGCGACCGTTCCGTTCTGCGACCTTTTCCCATATAAAAACGCTGGTCCTTCCGTTTTGAAAAGGTCACTTTGTATGGGGCAACGGAACGGAACAGTTATATCCAAACAGGCCCTAAAAGAAGAATGGTCTTCACCGGCAACATGTTAATTTTTTCTTCAGCTCATCCAGCTCGATCATTGCTTGTTCCCGGTGCAGGGCTTGGGCAGAGAATTCGTGCGCCCAACCCCGCTGTCGTTGGGTTGTTGTGAAGAAAGGTTTGAGTCAAAACCCACCGACAAAGACTCAATTAAATATGCAGTACTAACGCGTCTTTTGCCAAGAATGCCTCCGTGAGCCAGAATCTTGGCAGAATCGAAGTAGAGCCATGAAAGAGAGATACGAAAAACCGGGATTAGTAACATTGAGGTCAACTTGGTGTTTGTGCAGGCTAGCTTTATTTATAAATGAAGAGGCAGGAGGAGGGCTATCAACATTCGAGTATATATTCAGCTATGTCACTCCCACATCCTGGCTGTCATGTCTTCCCACATCAAGTTTGCCTGGACGTCGCCAAGATTCTGGTTCATGGAGGCAAAGACACATCCCTTAGCCTGTACGAGTACTCTCGTTCACGCACTTTTAGCACTATGCTAAAATATGGTAGAGCTTATCAATCTGATGAATAAATGAGATAGCAAATATAAATTGTAAGATAAGCGCAACAAATGCAAATAAAAATAATAATAAAAAGGAATAAAAACAAACAAACATAAAAGTGAGAGAATACTAGATAGGCCAAATAAACCTATTTAAGTGAATGAAAAACATTAAAACAATAGGTCTTGCAAAGCAGAACATTGAAAGTAGCAATTTTACAATAACTACATGCAAAATAAGTTTGGCAAATTAGTCTATAAGGACCATCAGGTGAATGGTGAAAGCTATCATTATGGTGGGTACTATAAGAGAGAAGCATAAAGAGGAACCAGTAAGGAAGATAGATAATAGACAGGAAGCCGAAGATGTTTTACCGAAAGGGGCTCGTAAGCAACTGTGATGAATAGCTTGAAGTGCTGGCATCATAAGATGACTAGCAAACAACAAAACAGTGCAAACAAGTAGACAAGCCCTCAACCACACAACAACCCCTAAAGCCAAAATACTGGACAAACCCAGATAACTGTACAGTGAAAAGGATCATCGTGGGTGCAAAAGCTTACCACCAAGACGGAGTGAAGGCAAAAACGAAGATGGTACTTAGAACAAAGTATAAAGAGCCTATCCTCCCTGACTATACTGGCCTCTGTAACGATCCCTTCTCAGATAGTTAGTGCTTGGCGACGGGGAACGATACTTCTCCTCCTGTCCTCTTCTTTCTTTGTCTTACGATAGCTTTAGGCCTCTGCCTACGTTACCGATAGTATAAGACTCTTGTCTTCTATCGGGAACGCCTATCGTAAGCTTTCTCTAACTCTTCTTCGTAAGGCGCCTTCCTTGGCGTAACGATAATGTTGCAATAAAGATAACGATCGTAAAGGTGTTTTATATTCGTTAAAGTAATAAGTAGGAAAAGTACTTAGAACAAAGCGTGAAGAACCTATCTTCCTCGGCCGCATCGGCCTCCTTATATAGTGTTCTTCCCGCCTTTAATCATGTGACCTAAAGTGGTCACATGTGTAAAACCAAATCAAAACAAACTAGTCATGTGACCAAAGTGATCACATGCTCAAAACCCATGACCTTATAACAAGGTTATGTGCGAAACTCATAAACCAATCATAACACAATAAACAAGTTATATGACTCTACTGAGTCATATGCTCGAAACCCATGACATCATAATGAGGTCATGTGCGAAACATAAATCATATGCGCAAGGCTTGTCCGTAAGGCACACTCGTAAGGCATACTCGTCAGGCGTATGTCCTATGACTCATACTTGAGCCATGTGTAAAAGCATCACAAATCCCACACATAACTAATCATATAACCCTAATAGGTTATATGCGTGAAACAATAACATACCTGTGACTCATAACCATGTGTCACGTGAAAACCCTTTCCTCGCTAAGCCACATTCGTGACAGCCTCCTTATATAGTACTCTTCCTGCCCCAAGTCATAACAAACTAGTCGAGTGACCAAAATAGTCACATGCTTAAATCCCATGACCTCATAGCAAGGTCATGTGCGAAAACTCATAAACTAATCGTAACACAATAAACAAGTCATATGACTCCAAGTAATCACATGCTCAAAACCAATGACCTCATAATGAGGTCATGTGCGAAACATAAATCATATGCGCAAGGCATACTTGCCAGGCATATGTTCCATGACTCATAATCGAGTTATATGCGAAACGTAACAAATCATAACAAGTCATATGACTCAAATAAGTCATATGTGCGAAACAATAACATACCTATGACTCATAATCATGAGTCTTGTAAAAACATTTTCCTTGCTAAGCTATGTTCATAACACAGTAACAGTAAAGCTCAGGGCAGTTCCAACAATGACTATCTTGATAGCCCTTTGTTCTTGTACATGGACTGAAATTGTATAATCTTTTGATCTCATAATTAGGATATAAAGTGTAAAATGTATGGAAAGGTTTTGTTGATTTTGTTACTTGTGCTTAAGATGACATAACAAAAATCACTTTCCTAACTATTCTTGAACCAAGATAAACCATGCGTCACTAAGGGGTCTGGGGGTTCATTGTCAGAGGTTTTTTTCTCCCCAAAATAAGAGAAGGATTGCCTCACCGTCTTACTCTCTGGGAATGGAAATGAGGATTAGTTTCCACTAACCATACCAAGGTTGTGATAAACCCCTAATTGTTTACTTGCATGCAATCTTGGGTACTCTCAACAGAGTACAGAACAACTCAATGGGAGTAACAGCTTAATACTTTCCTGCCATATGAAAATAAAGGTTATAAGAGAGAGGGGGAAAAAATGGGAAGATTTATTTACAAAGACTTAAAACAATATATGAAAAAGTCAGCATGGTGTTTAAAGCATCAGAGAATATTTAATAGCAGTTTGTAATTCTTAAATTCACATAAATTTACTCGAATACGGTAGCTGAGGGTTATGTACAGTAGTCAACCTGGCTATTTACCCTAATTTTTAGTGAAGGAAAAAAGTCTGTGGCTCTTCGCGCAGTGGGTGGAACTAAAGACCGTTGTCCAAATGCTTGAGATGGCCCCGAGTCAACGAGGGGAGGTTCAACAGACCCGCCCGCAATAATCTGCACCAAAATACTCCACGCCTGCAAAGTGCTCGTGGAGAGAGCAGTGCCCGCGTGGCCAGTCCGGTCATGGTTTTGAAAAGCACGGTCAGTCCAGTCGAAATTCCCAGCAACCACCCGGTCAAATCTCCAGATGGCTAGGCAATCTGAAGATATCTGTGAACAGCCTGCGGCATTCAGAATAGGAGAATGAGAATAGCATGCTCCTGGTACTAGACTTTCTGTATGCGCCCTGGATAGTCTAGTGGTGAAGGTTGAACCTTGATGACTAAGCGCCAATGTCATACTGGAGGGGTATGATAATTATGATAGTACAAGTATTTATGGGGTACATAATCGCAAATCTTTGCCGGGTGACCACAATTGCTAAAGTCATTAACGTGAACTAAGCTAAGAATTTTAAAACTTGACTTGATAGCAAGAAAGTCAGTGTACGAGTAATAGTGGCAGAGAACACCACCCCTCTCCTTTCATCCATACCTATCATATCATGCTGTGTCGTAGGCACCTTCTACCCATAAGGCAAAGGGGACAAAAACCATAGGACAAGAGGTGAAGTGGCCTTTATAGCAGCCTAAGAGCTTGGAGCCATCTCAGAAAGAAATAGGGACCTCAACCCCACGAGTCCCAAGAGTTAAGCCCACTCCCCTTTAACCTCTCTTCCTTCCCTTAGCATCATAACGACAATACTCCCCCACTATCGCTTCTCGGTGACCCTCGTTGGAATTCTTTTTCTGTCGCTTCTTTTTTCTTCTGTTCTGTTTAGTCACATCGCGCCCAACCATGTGGAGACGCGTCTATCTCGTTCTTCTCGCCGTGAGAGCCTATTTCGCTCTATCGCCTTCTTACATACACCCCGACGAGCATTTCCAGGGGCCAGAGGTTATCGCTGGTACGCTATTGTGCCCCCTCCTCCGTCTCGTCCTAATTACTTGCAACCCTACCCCCTTCCCCCCCGCCATCCATACTTTCTAGTCGTGCTAACATTTTACCCTCGATGACACAGGCGACATCTTCGACTGGCGAATTACAAAGACTTGGGAGTTCACTTCATCGGCTCCGATACGCAGCGTTTTCCCACTATGGGCGGTTTACGGAATTCCCATGCACCTATTGCATTGGATTGCCCCTGGGTCCGGGCCACCTAGCCCCTGGCTTGTTTTCAACACCTTGAGGGTTCTGTTCTTCTTGATATCGTTTGTTCTTGGTAAGTTTGTCTTTTATTCCTTGCGTGGGGTCACTCGTTTGGTGGGGTTTGTGCGAGGCATCATTGGGAGCGCGAGTTGCGCTGACACCACAAGAGAGGACTGGGCACTTCAAGAACTCATTGCTTCACCGAGACTTAGACGGACGAGCCTCTTATTGCTAGCCAGTAGCTTCGTAACCTGGACTTATCAAACCCATACATTCTCCAATGCTGTAGAGACCATCGGTGTCGCTTGGGCGTTAGTGCTGATACAGAGGATCAAAACTTCGAAAGTGGGTTTGGCTTTTGTGAAGCTATCTCCTGCAGAGACTTTGAGCTGACCATTTCGACAATTAGGAGGCGGCATGGCTATCAAGCGGGCTGTTTGGAATGACTGTGGTTTTCTGCTTCTTCAACAGGATCACTTTTCCGGCGTTTATTCTTCTCCCGGCATTCCAATTGTTTCCGCACTTCCTTCGCCAGTAATTGCTGCTTTTCTGTCGGGTATTGAGATAGCTGCTAACTGTGTCCTGGCAGTCCCACCTGTATAATTCCCCTCACGCTCACTACGCTTCTCACTGTAGGCGCAGCGGTATACTACGATACGGTTTTCTATTCCGCAAATACACCCACAATCTCACTTACCTCCCTCTTCGGAACTGCACCGATAATCACTCCCATCAATAACCTCCTCTACAATGCATCCCCAGAGAACCTCTCCAACCATGGCCTTCACCCCAGGTGGACCCATTTCCTGGTCAACCTCCCCCAGCTCCTCGGCCCGGCCACCCTGTGCCTCGTTACAATCCGCCGGGCCTCTCTCCCTGTTCTCTCGGCCATCTCAGGCATCTCCATCCTGAGCATATCCCCCCACCAAGAGGCTCGTTTCCTTATCCCAGCGGTGCCACTCCTGCTCTGCTCCATCTCCCTCCCCCGCAATAAAATCCTCAACAAGCTCTGGATAACCTCCTGGATAATCTTTAATGTCCTTCTAGGCGCCCTCTTCGGCGTCTTCCATCAGGGGGGGGTGGTCCCTACCCAGGTTTATCTTGGGAGCCTCCCACTAACGCCAACACCCACCACCGCCGTCTGGTGGAAAACGTACTCACCACCAACTTGGCTACTTGGAGCAAAAGATGATAGCCTAATAACAATAGACCTAATGAGTTCTTCCCTCGACAAACTGGTCGAAACGGTGAAGCCACTAGCGGACTGCTCTCAGGAGAACTACTTGATAGCTCCTATGTCTTCCACCGCGTTGGACCAATTTGTCTCTATCAATTCGCCATCGCAACCATTCATGTTGGAAAAGAAGTGGGAATATATGAATCATTTCAACCTCGACGATTTGGATTTTGCCGATGACGGAGTGTTACCCACGATTCAGCGAGTCGTGGGAAGGCGCGGGCTTGCAGTATGGAGGATCGGGAAGATTGGGTGTTAGTTGAGCTTGCTTTGCTGCGCATACACAATATATTACCATAATATTTCCTTTTTTTTTTGAGCTGGTTTTGGAGCATTTGGCTAGGTGGAAAAGGGAGGATGGGATATATCGGCATGGTATAATAGGCACCCCTGATAGTGCCTTATTGCTTTTGTGGGTGCTCTAAGTACTATTTTTCTTTTTTTCTTTTTTTTCTTATTTTAGGGATTGGCTTGCTGTTGGTTGCTGGTTTTCTGCTCTTTTCTTTTGTATTTTTACTTGCATTTTTTATATTCGTTCTGGAAAAGGATAAGGGAGGGAAATCATAGGGTTGGACGGTATGGTACAGGACGGTATGTACGGTCTGGGGTGAATTTCTTTGGATGTTGGGAGTCTGGGGCTAGCTTGTTACGATATACCATATCAATACAACGGTAATTTGTTGGTATCATTAAATTCTCTATCTTATGTGTCTGTAAGGTTGTCTTGTATAATTTAGTCTGCCGTAGCGTAGCTCAACCGTGTATGATATCATAATAGTTTGAACGTACATTCTGAGGAACAGACTTATATACAGCCTCCCGATGAATCGATACAATGAAAGGCATCCTATACTGTACGTACTCGTACATGTCGTTGTGCAGTAATTCATGACACTGACCAATCACTGCACACGCTAGGTGGAATAGGTTACTCGAGTGTCCCACCAGGTCTTTCTTTGCTCCCCAGACATCAGAGTTCCTGTTCAACAGAGCAAGATCGCCACAATGAGCTTTGGGGTAGGTGAAAAAAAAAAAGGTTATGTCTAATATCTTGCCAGCAATACCAATAAACAAAAAAGCCACAAGTGCTGTGTGATATGTAGCACAGTAACTTCTTCCTCCTGTTAAGGCTGCGATAAGCGTTCGATATAAGGTAATCATGGTATATCACTCGATTAACCTAATGCTACTGCCATGGCGGAACTTAGGCACGCCAGCAGTGCTGTACGGTACATTCCTCTATATCCCTCTCGTCCTTCTCCAGCTAGAATTCGCGCTCGCGCTCTCCCTCACATGCTCAAGCGTCAAAAATTCCCAACTTCGGTCAACCAAATGGGGGAAGTGGAATGATGAAAAGAATAATGATGATTTTTGATAGTGTTTGTGGAGATATGGCAATGATGATGAGATAAAAATACATGTACATAGAAGTAACAGACACTCCTTAACAATGACTATGACAGAAAAGACAAAAAGAGAGAAAAGAAAAAGCAATGCACCTCCCAAACATAAAGACGGTTAAAAAAAAAAAGAGAACAACGGAGAAAAAGAACATTTGCAGCAAGTCAAGAAAGAGTGCTTTTTTTTTCTTTTTTCTTTCCTTCTTTCCAGAGGATGGTAACTAAATGTTGGAATCTGGAAGGCAGCAAAAGCAAGGTAAAAGGAGGGATGGAAAAACAATTGCGCTATGAAGACAGGAAATAAACATGGCCCCCCCTGGCATAGAGAGCGAATTACGCATTGTTCCCAGCAGCAGCAGCAGCACCTCTTACCCGCCTCCTCTCAGCAAGCCTCCTTTCCGCAGCGGCTTTCCGAGCAGGGTCCATTGCCAAGGAGCTAACCCTTCTAACCCCACCACCCGCCGCTCCCACGCCGCTACTCACTCGTCTTCCAGCAACTTTGCCAACCCCTGTGACTTTCCTGGCAAAGTTAGAGCTTGGGGGCGTTGGGGCTATGTTGACTATGGAAGCTCGAGGGCTGGCCTTTTGCTTGCGCTGTTGTTGAAAGTTGGTGTATTCATTGCTATCGGCAACAGGGGTGTCTGGGGGTAGGTCTGGAAGGAGGAGGGAGGATTCGGTATCAGGATTGAGGGGCTTGTTGTTTGTTTGTTTTGGGGTTTCTGCAAAGGAGAATGTTGGGAGTTTTGGTGATGGGCTGTTCAGTTTCGCGGGACTTCGGCTTCGAGGGGTGGATGGCACGGGCGGTGGTGAGGTGGTTGGCCGATTTCGGCGGTCGAAGCTGCGGTCTACTGCGCTATCATCGCTTGCGCTCTCCGGCTCTTTGTTCTGTTGGCTCGATGTGGTGGGGAGTGTTGTAACGTCGATATTTGTAGCGCCGGTTAATCGAAGTCTGAGTTTCTCAATTTCCTTCTTGGCATCTCGAAGTTGATCAGCCACGCCAGACTTTTGAGTCCTCAAGGAACAATTTTCTTCCTTGGCTTTACGTAGCTCCTGCACTGTAGTTCTCTGCTTTGTTTGCCATTCTCTGATGTCATCTCCAACTGTGCCTGACGACGAACCGCCTGATTTCCTGAGCTCATCTAGTTCCGTCCTCGTCCGCTCCAACTCTCTCTCAAGTCTTCCGGTGTACTCCCTAAGATCCCCAATTTCCTTGTCGAGTTTCTCCTTCTCCCATTCAGCTGCCGCAGTCTTCCCTTTGGCTTCTGCCAGTTCAGCCCTCCACTTCCGTTCAGACTCTCTCTTCTCTTTTGCCTCATTCAGGGATTTCTCCCGAAGCTCGGCCCTCAAGTCCTTTCTTGCCTTCTCCAAGCCTTCAACCTGTGCCCTGAGCCGGTTTTCAACGCTGGATCGTATCCTGCTCATACTTTTGTCTCCTTCCACCTCGATTGACTTCATCCTATCCAGTTCTCTCTGAAGTCTGTCCTTTTCTGTTGTTACGTCCACATAACCCCTTTCCAAACCATCAACTCTCTCTCTCAAATTCTTAGCCTCTAGTCGGACCAGCCCATACTCCTTGGCTTCCAATTTAGCACTTTTTAGTTTCTTTCTCAAATTTGCCACAACCTCTTCGAGGTCTTGGTCATCATCTCCGTTAAACATGCTCATCGAAAGTTCCGTGATTTTGTTTTCTCTCTGATCCAACATCTCCTCAAATGCCCTTAATTTTTCCCTGTGACCTTCAATGATGCCATCCATTCGTTCCCTCTCCTGATTGCTTGCGGCTAGCTCTGCATCCTTCTCCCTAATAATATGCATAGCCTGTTCAAGGGCATGACTGGTATAGGAGGAAGAAGAAGAGAACGTATTCATATAGCCAGTCGCTGTTGACGGAGCTCCAGATGTACTCGCAGATAGCCGCTTCAGCTCGATCTTGAGTCTTCTATTCTTCTCCGCAAACTCTCTGATCCTCTCGCTGAGATTGACACATAGCTCATCCTTCTGTTTCGCATATCCGGTAGCAATCCTGCATCGAGTTTTGAGCCTGTCGACCTTGGACAAAGCCAACCCTTCAATCTTTTCGGTGCGCTCTTTCCAGTATTTCCCAGAATTGGAACGAGGAACTTCCATGTCCGTAGTGGCATCTACCTCTTGAAGGTCTTCTGGAATATCTTCATCGCCTTCGGATTCGTCGAGAAAATCGCCAATGCGGCTGTCCTCATTAACCTCGTAGTATCCAGCAAGGATAGGGGCGGTCAGTTTCTGGGGTTGTTTCCCCTTCTCAGCTTTATCAGCAGGCCCTGGCTGCTCATCATCGTCGGGGAGACGTGAGGAACTTGGATCTGACCAAGATGCGGAGCGTTGGTGGTGAGAGGCAGTAGATACCTTAGGAGTCCAGGGGCTGGGGAACTTCCCCGGAAACTCATGTGGAAGACCAGATCTGATGTGGCCATTGCGATTGGGCGGAGTGGTAGCTGTAGGAACTGAAGGATGGAATGTTACAGCTTTTTTACGAGCCACAGCTGTACCAGGAGTCATGAGGATTCCTTTAGTCGGTGAGACAGGACGCCTGACGGGAGTGTTATCAGTCGGGTTGGGTGGTAATTCTGAAGTGGAAATGGACGATGTGTCAAATAGATTGGGTTTTTTGGTAATTTTGAACGGAATTGGTTGCACAATGGGGTTGCCCGAGGCCTCTAAACCTTCAGTTTTATCTAACGGTTCAGGGTTCCGTCTCGAGAGAGGTAAGTCTTTCGAAATGACTTCATCCTTTTTTTCTTTGACCGGGTGTGGGTTCGGTTTCGATGTCCTTTTATGGGGCGGTTTCTCATCGAACTTGGGTGGAGCTGGAGTTCCAAACAGGGTCGTTCGAAAGGCTTTGAGGGCAAATATCGCTGGAGGGGTTTGCGGGGGCATGTCGTCATCATCTTTGAATGTCAGCAAGTTAATGAAGACTTTGACATTGAAATAGAGTAAAGTCACCTTCCTCGTCGGAGGACGATGTGTTTGACCCACTATCAAGTCCTTGGTGTGGGGTAGAGGTGTCCTAACATATAACCATGGATTCTGGCCTCAGCACAAAA